>NW_027527136.1:3434-22482 GCF_008692635.1 Crocuta crocuta
AATTGGAAACCCAAATGTTCAACCAACTAATCTTTGACAAAGCGGGAAAGAGTATTCAATGGAAAAAAGACAGCCTCTTTAACAGATGGTGCTGGGAGAACTGGACAGCAATGTGCAAAAGAATGAAACTAGATAAATTTCTTACACCATACACAAAAATAAACTCAAAATGGATGAAGAACCTAAATGTGAGACAGGAAACTATCAAAACCCTCGAGGAGAAGCAGGAAACAACCTCCTTGACCTCAACCACAGCAACTTCTTACTTGACACATCCCCAAAAGCAAGAGAATCATGAGCAAAAATGGACTATTGGGACCTCATCAAGATAAAACTTTTCTGCAAGACAAAGGAAAAAATGCGAAAATATGTTTGCAAATAACATATTAGATAAAGGTTTAGTATCCAAAATCTATAAAGCACTTACCAAACTCAACATCCAAAAAACAATACAGTAAAGAAATGGGCAGAAGACATGAACAGACACTTCTCCAAAGAAGACATCCATATGGCCAACAGACACATTGAAAAGAAGGTCTAAACTTACTCATCATCAGGGAAATACAAACCAAAGCCACACTGAGATACCACTTCACCCAGTCAGAGTGATTAAAATGAACAACTCAGGAAACAACAGATGCTGGTGAAGATGTCAAGAAACAGGAATCCTCTTGAACTGCTGGTGGTAATTCAAACTTGTGTAGTCACTATTGAAAACATATCGAGGTTCCTCAAAAAATTGAAAATAGAACACTTACAACCCAGCAATAGCAGTACTATGAATTTATCAAAGGGATACAGAGTGCTGATTCATAGGGACACATGTACCACAATGTTTATAGGAGTACTTTCAACCATAGCCAAATTATGGAAAGAGCCTAAATGTCTATTAACTGATGAATGGATAAAGATGTGGCTTACATATACAATGGAATATAGCTTGGTAATGAGAAAGAATGAAATCATGCCATTTGTGGCAACATTGATGGAAGTGGAAGGTATTATTCTGAGTGAAATAAGTCAGTCAGAGAAGGGCAGATATTATATGTTTTTACTCATATGTGGATCTTGATAAATTTAACAGAAGACCATGGGGGAAAGGAATGGGAAAAAAAATAGTTACAAACAGATAGGGAAAGCAAACCATAAGAGACTCTTAAATACAGAGAACAAACTGAGGGCTAATGGGGTGGTGGGGGAGACAGGAAAATGGGTCATGGGCACTGAGTGTACTTGTTGGAATGAACATGGGTGTTGTCTGTAAGCAATGACCAATGAGAATCTACCCCCAAAACCAAGAACACACTTTACACACTCTATGTTAGCCAATTTAATGATAAATTATATTTAAAAAAGGAAAGACCTGTTAAGTATGCTTACAAACTAATCAGGTGACTCACATTTCCAGAGGAAATTCAAACTAAGCTCACCTTAGTTACACTAAACTGAGACACCCCGCCACTCAGTATAGTGTAACCCCACAGAAGACAGTCTTCCTCAGGTATTTCAAGATATACCCAATGACCCAATAACACATACCAGGATATTCAAACATCTTCAGAGAACATATATTCTGCTCAGAGGACAAAAGATAACGTAAGTCTCAAATCAGGGATCCTGTCCAAAATACAGGATATAACATCTACCACACGGAATCCCAGACACATCTAAGATGTTACAGACTCAGTAAAACTAATTCACCTGAGGGGACACTCAGTTGAGAAAAATCTCCAAATATGCCACTTTTCTTAAGACAACAGAAAGGATGTCTCACACCCAAGTAAAGGGCCGCAAAAAGTGATCAAGGAATTCCAGATCCACATATGGCAAAATCTTAACTTGGGAATTTGATAGACATGTTAGACACCTGAAACATTCAGTGTGACCCTCCTCAAGGAACTCATGGCTACCTTACTTCTTTGATGTTTTTGTCTTATTAAAGACTAAAAGTAACCTTAACAGCAGCCACTCTCTCAAAGTCCTGAAAGCCCTGCTTCCAAATTACTTTAAGATAAATTATCCTTAACCCCCACAAACCTAAAAGTAAATAATCAATCATTCTTCAGGACCTGCTTGCAGCTCATAGGTCCTGTCCATATACTTTACTAAAATCACCTTTTTGCACCAAAGGCATCTCAAGAATTCTTTCTTAGCTGTTTGCTCAAGAACCCCATCACTTGGCATCCAAACAATAGACCTGAGTCTTTCCTCCTTTTTTAAATGTTTTTTTTATTTATTTATGGGAGAGAAAGAGAGAGAGAGAGCAGAATCTGAAGTAGGCTCCAGGCTCTGAGCTGTCAGTACAGAGCCCAATGCAGGGCTCAAACCCACAAACTGTGAGATCATGACCTGAGCCGAAGTCATATGCTCAACCAACTGAGCCACCCAGGTGCCCCTGACTTGAGTCTTTTCAATTGGACTCTGAGCTATGGTGCAAACTTGGTGAGTACTTTCTCTTTTCCTCCTTTACTCTCCTTTTAGGGGATTTTCAAGGAGTATGGTCTTATTGGAATACTTTGATGCTGATTGTTCAGGTTGTAACCCTCTAGCCTGTGGCTACTCTATAGAGAGGAGAAAGCCACCCTTTTGGCTGGAAGTTAGTACCCTGGCTAGAATGTCAATAAGACCCAGAAACTTGATGCTGTCAGTTTATTCCTGTCTCTCTTGGGAATGGGGCAGCCACCTAAGTCACTAGGACAGCTGTCAATCCTATAAAACTCCCATATAAGTTTCCCTCCTCATTGATCTAACATGATTTCCTCCACATCTCTGTCCTAGCCACTTCTGGTCTCAGGACCTCCAGTGGGAGCTGGCCAAAAGAGTACCTGACTGAATTAAAGCCTAACTAGAGGGGCGCCTGGGTGGCTTAGTCGGTTGAGCGTCTGACTTTCGCTCAGGTCATGATCTCGCAGTTCGTGGGTTCGAGCCCCGCGTCGGGCTCTGTGCTGACTGCCAGCTCAGAGCCTGGAGCCTGTTTCAGTCTGTGACTCCCTGTCTCTCTGACCCTCCCCTGCTCACGCTGTCTCTCTCTCTCCTAGAAATAAATAAAAATATTAAAAAAAAAATAAAACCTAACTAGAGACCATTTCCTTGGAAGTTGACTGTATAGACTGTAAGTGTTGTGATGTAGCTTAGATCATATCATGATGGATTTCTGTCTTTACCTATTTAAATTACAGAATTGGGTAATCTCCCCTTGTAAAACTTTCCTAGTGTTTTCCATGAGTTAAAAACTGCACAGCTTTCAAGGAAATGACGTTCATGGCAAGCTCTTCATGACAAGGTAAACTACAGCACAGCCTTTTACAAAACCGCCTTTTAAGGTCAGCTTTCAAAGACCAGAACAGTATTTTGGTCCCTATTCCAGGCAATCATTTGTAGCCTAGAACACATGGAAAAGCAAATGGATGTTAGTATCCCTTCTCCAGGGGTCCCTAGTGGCTGTCAGTGATCATAAAAATTATTTGTTTGAGGGATGCCTCTGTTGGCTTTGACACAGGGAACCTCTAACATGTATCCTGCATAGGACATCACACAAGCGATCAGGGTTTTGTTAATGGACCTTCTGTACTTTGCAAACAACAGAGAATCTTCTTCTTCAGTCCCTAAGGACTCTACCTTGGGATGCCTTATAACCCAATGTAATCAATTCAGATTTCAACATTTAGGAAATGATTGATCTCCTATAACACTATACAGCCTTATACAATTCATCAGTTAGATCTCTTGCAAGAAACAGGGTAAATGGACTAAGGTATCCAGGCTCAGGCTTTTGTGGCCCTAAATCAGGATCTAGAAATGAGGGCCTCTTGCAGAATGTGTTTGGCCACTGACCAGGCTGATAAACTTCCTCCTGATATATTGGACGATTGTCTAAAGAGGCCTCATCTAAACAAACCCAGGTTGCTGGAGGAAAAGCAGGCCATCCTTAAAAGGGGCCCCTACTACTCAGACTCACTGTTCCTCCTTTATAATAGACTGAGTTTACTTTAGCCTTATGTGGGGGTCTCTCCCTCACTCATTTCCTGAGTTAATGACTATAATAATTGGTGCCAATTGTCTTTGGTTAGTCTACCTCAAGAAGACTTTAAGGAATATTGACAAGCAGTTGCTGAAACTCCTTTTGTTTTGGGAAGTTTCCTGTCTTCTCTGGCCCAACATGGACTGCCCATTTCCACTTGCTGGTGGAAAAATAAAATCATTTGTTCATCCATCCGAGCTGACAAGCGTTAGGACTGGGAGACCTTTTCTGTCCACTGGGTTTTATAGCCACCTCCAGCTGTCCTAGCTGCACCTCGCCTCTTCTATCTTCCCCTTCCCCGCCTCCCACTTCTGAACCACCTTGGGTGCAGCCTGCATCTTCCATGAGTCTAGCACCATCAGCTCCTACCCCTCCCTTCTCTGTCAAGGAGCAAAAAGTACCCCCTTGGATGTACGCCACCCACTTCAGATTTCCTCATCAATATCCCAGGTAAAAATTGAAAATGGTGACTCTTAAGTGGACCCAAATGGAATGTATCCAGTATTTAGTCATTTAAGTTTGTTGGTTTAACTAAAACAGACATGTATTTAGACTTATCAGCATTGAATATATGAAACTTTTTCTACCTAAGCTTACTGAAGGTTTACTGTTGCAGTTTAATAAAAAGATGACTTAAAATGATGGCTAATTCTGCCTCAATTTTCATGGGTGATTGTTAAAATAGCTTTCAAGGTCTTTGGTAACCTCAAAACTTTAATGTTTTCTTTGCATGATAAACTGGATTAAATTAATTGGACATTTAGGCCTTTTCTAAATCAGATGGAATGCTGCAGCACTGATTATTAAATATTAAATGTAGGGTTTTTGTGTTTACTTATTGCAGAGAGACTAAGAATATTTGGGTCTGTTAGAAAACATGTTTAGTCCTTAGCTGATTCATAAATTTGCCATCTAAAGAACTCTGGTATAACAGTTTACAATTGGTTACTATTTGGTTTCCACTGGAGACTAAGGTTTCTCAGAGTAAAGATTCTGCTACATCTTGGGGCCCCTGGGTGGCTCAGTCAGTTAAGCTCCGACTTCTGCTCAGGTCATGATCTCATGGTTCGTGGGTTCAAACCCTGCATCAGGCTCTGTGCTGACGCTCACAGCCTGAAGCCTGTTTCAGATTCTGTGTCTCTCCCTCTGTCTCTAACCCTTCCCTGCTCAAGCTGTCTTTCTCTCTCTCAGAAATAAAACATTAAACAAAAAGATTCTGCTATATGTAATTAAGACTGATGGATATAAGGAAAACAACTCTGTATGTATAAAAGTAAGAGCTACATAAATAAGATATAAGAAAGAGGTGTGCCTGGGTGGCTCAGTTGGTTAAACGTCTAACTTCAGCTCAGGTAATGATATCACGGTTCATGAGTTTGAGCCTCATGTCAGGCTCTGTGCTGACAGCTCAGATTCTGGAATCTGTTTCAGATTCAGTGTCTCTCCCTCTGTCTCTGCCCCTCCCTTGCTTGAGCTCTGTCTGTCTCTCTTTCTCAAAAAGAAGCATAAAAAGAGAAATAAGGAATAAAAATGCATTTTTGTTGAAGGTAAAAGAAAGTAATTTTGTCCTAAATAAGGCTGATTGTTTGGAGGGAAATGGCTTGGTGCAAAATCTTAGTGCAAAGAAAAATTAAAGAACCCTGTGAAAGGAAAGCTTTGGAGAGGAATTTTATGTGTGGTTAGTATAGACTAATGTTAAAATGAATGGACTATAAAGATACACCAGTATAAGATTAAAATACTGTTTTTTTCCTCTGTTAAAACAGAAAGTTTTCTTGGATTGTTAGTCTGCTTTTGATTTTAAAAAATGTAGACAAAAATCTTTTCTCTTTTTTTCTGTCAGGAAATCAAAGCTTTACATTTTATTATTATCAGGTCTTTGATTACTTAGTTAAAACTTCTTCATGTTAAACAAGCTAGGTTTTGCTACAAACTATATAACCTTACATATTTGCCTTTAGAATCTCTTATTGCCACCTAGGTTAAATAAATAATTAATATGTGTAATGATCTGTTTTCATATTAGGATGTGTGTTATGACCTTAACAAACCTCCCAGGATTTAAATTGTAAATAAAATCTTTTTGACCAAATGGGTCTTTTTATTTGGTATGTTACCTGGAAAGCCCTGTCAAACAAAAAANACAGTTACTGTTGTTATTCTCAAACAAAATATGTTTAATCTTCAAGGAGATTTATACAAAGAATTTTCAGGACAAATACAGATCTTTCACATCTTTAAATCATAAAACAAATGGATTAAATTTTCTAGAATTAAAAAAGCTGCATTCAAACTGAACAAGAATATGTAATATGGGACTGATTAAATGGAGGAAGGTGATAGTTTACATGATTCTTACAGCAAATGTTGCTGGTTCTTTAATGTTTGATCTTCCAGATTAAGGAATTTTTGTCTTAAGATATATGTAACATACAGAAATGTGACACAGTATTCATTTGTAAACACACAGAAGCATTTAAGTTTTTTCTCTCTCTGATACCTCTGAAATTCAAAAGCTCTCAGTAAGTTTTCTTTCATGACTGTTATAGTTGTTTGCATAAGTTCAAAAGGAATCTGTTCATCTTGTAACAGGACATCATTGGAAATACTGGGTATTTTATGAAGGCTCTGACTGGAATGTCATATTTGAGACAAACAGGCATAGACTCAGACATCATACAGCTTTAAGGAACGAGGCTGGTTTTATAAAGCATGATGTCAATAAAGTCCCTTGGATATACTGACCTATACCTTGCTTACAGAGTTCCCAGCAGCCTTACCAGGCGAGTAAAGATTGAAACTTCCTGGCATGTGCAGGAACCTCACGATATCTTGGGCACATCATGAAATTTGCCCAATTCTACAGGTACTGTAGGCATGTCTAACAGCAAGTATTCATTTGTGAACAAACTGAAGTTGTTAACTTTTCTCTCTGAACCCTCAGAAACTCAAAAGCTCCCAGTAAGTATTCTTTCTTTCATGGCAATTACAGTTGTTTGAATTGCCTCCAGAGAGGCTAATGAAAGTTCAGTATAGATTCCTTATGAAAAGTTCCAGCAAAGCAAAGTATATAAGAACTATATGATCAATCAGTATTTTTGCTGAGCTTAAGTAAATAAGCAGGCCAAGTTAGTTTAAACTGGACTTGTTTTACAAATGAATTATTCTTGATTTTATTATCTATGGAAATGAAGGCTATTAGAGAGAAAAATTACGGATTTTTCAGTAATATACCTTTATGAATTTTCAATTCTAGTTCTGATTATTTTTAACTGTTTGTTGTTTGCCTAAATTAGATAATTTGAGGTGCACTTCAGAGAAGTTGTTATAAAACTCATGTATAAATAATCTTTTTGCCTGTTGCTCTATAGGCCATTCAGAAGGATCATCAAAGACACTTATTGGAGTTACAAAACAGAAAAACCCATTTGATGTCCCCTGCCTGTTCCCACTATATTTGAGGGTGCGCCAAGCCTGACATCTAGAAATCTTCACAGCGGCAGCAATGGAGTCTCAGGCACTTGGTTTATAAATTTACACTAACCATTAACCTATATTTTTCTTGTTTCTATAAAAGTGCCTCTTCTTAATTACCTTATTGCTTACTAAGCAAAACAGAGTCTATATGATGGTTAACACCACCTACCACAAAATCAAAGCCTAAATTAAATGATTCTTAAAATAACATTATATTAATAAACACTAAAGTAACTCAAATGCATAAAACAGTTCTACAAACTAAGAAGGCATTAGATGTTTTAACTGCTGTCCAAGGTGGAATTTGTGTCCTCATAAAATGCTATATATAGATTCCAGATTATTATGAAAAATATTTCTAGTTTCTGACGAATACTCAAATTGGCACTTTAAGTGCCCCGTCTCTTTCCTTTAATAATTGTTCAAATTCCTAGAGTAAAGAAAGATTTTTGTCAACTATCAAATCACTCTAATTTTGGCTTCTTTTTTTTTTTGTTATTTTAATCATGTTTTGCTGTTTTCTCCCATCTCTCGCCATCTGATCCAAAAGACCTCAGATCCAAATGAGATAATCCTGTTTTCTCCCATCTCTTACCATCTGAAGACCTCAGCTCCAAATGAGATAAATTCTCCTGATTTAACTCAGGTGATCCAGAATCAGTGTGCAGACCATATATCCAAGTAAAGAGATTTAAGTAAAGAGATTTAAGACCCAGCTCATGAGATCCAGATTCATCTAAGACATTCCCTGACCATATCACAGGGGTTCTCAAATCCTTAAAAGAAACACCCAGTCCCACTACAACAGAACCAAACCTAACATAGAACACTGACTCTATTTAAGTCTCCTCAGATAAAACTCAGGGTAGCCAGGAAACATCACAGGCAATCCAGTCATCTTCAGGGCACCAAGACTTAGATGAGAAGACCTCAGAGTACACACCAGATGGCTACAAACTAAAATCTGGGATCCATGACCCATGTAGAAGGAGGCACAGAAAGTAACATTGGGTTTTAAGTAACCACATAAGGGACATAGATTTAACCAGGGACTCAATTCACTTCAGTCATCTCAAAATAATATAACATATCCACACTCAACACAAGGAACCCTAGATCCACCTTATGTGACATACAGCCATCTGAGAGGGTCTGATTCAGCTCAAGAAACCAACATCCAACAAAGTACCCAGAGTCAATTCGGGGGACAAGGAAAAATACCATAGGTGGTTCCAAACTAAACTCAGAATCCCATACCCAAATGAAGGGACTTAAAAAACAACACAGGGAGTCCATTCTATATGTACCTAATCATATATAGACTCAGATCTGGTATTCCGAAGCAATAACTCAATAGGTCTGCACTTACCACAAGACCCTCCATAGGGGACACAGCATAGATGACTCATTTTCAGCTCAGATCCCCAAACAACACTCCAATTCCCCTATGGAGTACTGGTGTCCAAAAACCCACCTGCGGGTCCCATACACAGTTCAGGAAGCCTAGACTCAGCTAAGAGGACTCAAACTCTGCTAAAGAGATCCAAAGCCTCCTTCTACTATCAAAGAAGCTTTACCATGTGTGCACATATCAGAGAACACTGATTCAGAGAGGATTTTATTTTTATCTTTTATACAAGAAAAATGACCAGGACTTTAGACATTAGGGAAAAAAAATGCAAAATAATATTTTTAAAGAATACAAGTCTCATTCTCAAGCAGAGAAGCCTCTCCACAACAAATACCCAGAACATCATATGCATTTCATATCTAACACCATCTTGAAAAGAACATAGAGTAATAATGCCTAAAATATCCCTGCAGTGTAGTCCAAATATACCTTAGACAAGAATTACTCAGACCAACCAGGAGATATTTCAGAAGCTTAGCCTAAACTAGGGCATTATCAATAACTTAACATCTCAAAAGATACTTCTTGGGCCTCCAACAAAATTCAGGATACTCCGATTTCTTTTATGGATGAAGACTCATTACAGGAATTGCAGAACAACCACAAAAAATTCAGGTCTTCTGCTTGAACACTATTTCCACATATGAAACCCACACTGAAGTCATGTAACCTCATATAATAATTCTTAAGACTCAGAACCATCTCATGGAACCCAACACCACATCAGAGGATACATATTCATACAAATACCTCAGATAAAAATAGACTTCCCTATAAGGCTCAAGTCAGGAGCTTCTAGACCCTCTTAGTGAGCACTAAACTTGGGGGACTCAAAATACTTCAGGAGACCAAAATATTCCAGGAGTCCCTATAAAAACTCACATGCCCCAGACACATGCCAACCAAACCTAACACACCTCATGAAACCCAATCAACATCTGGAGAGGCATGCTCACTTTGTAATCCACTTCACTAATATTAGATTCAATTTGGGAGGCTCTAGCTCTGCCTCAGGTAGTCTGGTTCAGCTCAAGATCCTACAGACAGACAAATCACCTGGGAGTGCACCAGGAAAACCAGGTAGCCTAGATTCATATCAAGGATCCCCAGACAACACTGTGGGGTCTCAGACTCTCACAATAAGTCCCACACCCATATCCCTAGACCCTGTCTTAATTTGGGGAAACAGACATACTTTTCATCTCAAACAATACTCCATAGTACCATAGGAAAGACATCTTGTGGACTCAGATATCCTCAAAGGATGCAGATTAAGTTCAGATGATCCAAGGCCACCAAAACCAGGGAGGTTTCCATCATGGCAGGGATTCAGTATTTCTCAAGTCTCAGACTCCATGCAGAGCACACCTGACAATATGCCAGTTCCCTCTGTGCCCACGTCAATGAGTCCCAGACCTAAAAAAAGGTGCTCATTACATGGGATTCTAGATTTACCTAACATGATATATACTTAGTATGTGTAAAATCAACTTACATATTCCCAAATAATATCCCACCAGATCAATCCTTAATAGAGGAGAACTCAGAGAAGAAACCCTCACAGGACCCATAGTCTGTTCAGTACCCTCGACTACACAGCTGGTAACTCCAGAAAAATTAACTGATTTCAAGAAAAATTAAGGGCCAAATCTCCCCACAGGAAAATCCTCAAATTTGAAGAGACTAAGACTTATTTCAGGTGTCAACTAACAACAGTCTGAAAAGTCCACATTCAGTACAAGAGGTCTCAGACCTCAGCTCAAGAAGTCTCAAGCCCATTAGATTCAGCAGAGAGTGCTCAGAATCTACTCAAAGAAATGAAGAAGCACATTAGAGGATTCAGACTAATTTCTGGAACCAGAGAGCATACACATGAGAAATCATTCAGATGAGGAAATACCACATAAACATCTCCTGAAGATAAACAGATAAAACACAACTCAGGGGCTGCAAACCTCACTCAGAAGACTAAGACTTATGTCAATAGATAAAAATCAACTTTGTATGTAACAAAATAGATAAATATAACCCCAAATTACTGCAGGCTTTTCATATCCATATCAGAAGTACTTAAGTGACTTTAGGAATATCAGGTAGAGTTCAGGAAAATCAAAACAACATCATACCAGGTAGACTGGGAACAGTTAAAGTGACCCAGTTTAAGCTCAGGATATTAAACCACCTCAGACATCCCAATCTAAATCTGGAGAGGTGGAATGAGTTCAGAATATATCAGATCTATCTTGAAGTTGACAGATTTACTTCAGAGGACTTTAGGTCCACTTCAGGATACTTGAAATCCACCTCAGAAAACCCAAAACTACTTCAGAGTATCCAGATTTACTTCATGGAACACACATTTAGCAGACCTCAGACACAAGTCTGGGAATCACAAGTCTATCTTGTGCTCAAAGGGCTGAACTAGGAAGTAATCATCCTATCAAAGGTTACAGATTTACTCCAAAAATCTCAAACCCACCTTAAAACTAGTTGAATTCCCAAGGGACATCAGGAGACATTTCCATCCTTATGGACCAATATTCAGTTTAGGGAAACACAGACAATATTCCAGGTGGCTTCTGGTCAAATGATGGGAACTAGATTCACAAACAGAATCCCATACCTATGTAAATTAATACAGAGTATGGAAGAGTGACCTTTCACCCATCTCCAGGGACATTCATTCATTCATTTCAATGATATCAGACTCAACAGAGGTATCCCCAAACATCATATCAGGGGGCTCAGATATTCTCAGGTCATGCCAAGTCAGCTCAGATGATTCAGAAGCATTGCAGGTGACTTCAGACACTACGTCAGAGGCAAATTAACTTCAGATCACCCCATATCTACCTTGAAAATAGCATACACATGTCAATGACCAAACACCCATTTTGGAGTTTCATGGATAATTTTAGGAAACTCTAGTCTTGGAGGACCCAACATACCATGTACATATCCATATGAAACTCAGATGACCTATATTCGAGCTGAAGGCCAAAACTCACTTTATGAGACCCAGAAACAGTTCTGGCATCTTCAGATAATAGACACCCCCTCCAGGAGTTTCAAATCTTCACAGACATAAACACCCAAAACAGAGAATGCAGAAAGTTATTACTCAAATCTTAGAGACCCAGCTCATAGTGGTAAATATCCAATTCCCTAAACATAGTAGACAACTGAATGACCTAACCTGAACTGAGGAACTTCAGATCCAACTCAGGAGACCCTAGAATAAGACCTAGAGGACAAAATTCATATATCTCCACAACAACTATACTCACCACATGGAGTCCAGGACTCACATTTGTGGACCCAGTCAAAAATAAAATATCTCCAGAAAACATGTAGAATCTACCATGGGATCTATATTTAGGGCAAGAGACCAGATAGGTAAAATCATACTTAACCCACATTAAGCAAAAGAGTCTGCTTAGAAGATCCAAGATTCACCTTAAGAATATTCCAAATCCACTTCTGGGGAATCAGAGTTTTCTAAGACAGCTCAAGAGATTACACATCCCAGGAATTATCACAAGTGAACCTTGACTCACCTCCATCATTTCCTTAAGGTCAGGAAATCTGTCATCACCTTAAGAGACCCAGAAACGCTTAAGGAGATGCCAAAACCTGACACACCACAAAGGAGCCAAACTTTCTGAAGTGAGTTACCCATCTTGTGTAACTAGATTTATCTTAGGAAACCTCTGATTCATTTTAGGAGGCTCTGACTCAGTGGACACCACACCCACTTCAAAGGAACTAGATTCAACTCAGGAGATCTAGATTTAACTTAGGAATACCAGAGCCATCATAGAAAACCCATAACCATCTCAGAGTCTCCAGAGTCACCTAATGGGGCCACAGACATACCCTTGATGATGCATCTCAGGTGATTCTCAGTTCTGGAGATCACGTATCTACTTCACAAATACACAGCAAAGCCATTAGGTGTATAACCTGACATCACTTCATCTGAACTAGACCTCCCTCAGGAACTTCAAATTCATTTCAGGGGATCTTAACCCATCCCAAGACAATTTCTCATCCCTGCAAATATGCTAAGCAGTCGATAATATTTTCAGGTGACCCAGTCAGTTCAGAGGATCCAGATTCATTTCAGGAGACTTTAGTACAACTCTGAAAGGATGGACCCAGTTGAGAATACCAGAGATCCATCTTCAAGATGGCAGACTTATTATCCATTATATTGGAAAATATCAGACTTATTTTAGAGAATGTGCCTCAGTTTCATGAACCCCTTGATACACCTTGTAGCACCTGCATGTTCATTTATTTTCCCACATTCATCTCAGGTGACCGAAGGTTAGCTTAACAGCTTGACACTCAACTTGTGATTCCTAACACACTCACCTCATGGAACCCAGACTCAGAATGGCATCCCTCAGATGTGGCATCTGTGAGGCTCACAAAAGCCAATCACCCAAATCAGGAGATCCAGAAGCAGTTAGGGGACACTGGTTCCAGCAAACCAAGACAATACTCCTAAAAACTGAAAACAAACTTCAGGGAATTCAGACTGTGTAAGGCACCCAGACAAAATACAACAGATCCAAGAACTATCATAGTGGTTAACACAGCTGAGAGAGCCAGGATAGAACACAATGTTGCTCAGACATTCTTATATAAAACTGAAAAACAAATCTCAATCTGCCAGACCCCTCCCTTCAAAGGGCCTAGGCACATTTCAGCAGGAAAATAGTCTACTCAAAGATATACCTGGGGATCTTGGAGATCCTAGACCCAACATAGTACTTCTAAAACCCATTTCAGCTCAGAAGATACACATTCCTACCTCAAGAACCCCAAAAACCCACTTTTGCCCCCCCTAATAACAGTGTAGGTATTTGTATTGATAGCAAAGTAGTGTAACTGAAAATGCCTATACCCCTGAAAGGACACCTGGTTTATCACAGTAGAAGTATATACATTGCTGTTTCTAAAAAGTACTGAGTTCCGTAGAGGTTCCTATCAATATCTTGAAAGAAAATGTAAAGACTTCCTTGAAGTGTCAACATGAAAGATGTCTTTAAGACTGAGACAAGTGTAGGAAATTGGGGGGAAATGAGGTTTCCAAAGGAAAATACATAACATGGATCAGAAGTAGGGCGGTGAGAGTTTGATCTCAATTGTGAAAAAGGAATCCCATAGATTTGGGGATCCTTAGAGGAAGAGAGGGATTATTAAAGGGAAAACTATTTTGAGGGGGCAAAGAAAGAGACAGAACAATGAAAGTGTCATTGTTACATTTACAATGGGAAAAATTATGTGGATAATAAAAATGATACTGGAGTGAACAGAGATGAAAGAAGAATTGCAAAGAAAGATAAAACGGTGAGTATTGAATAAAAAGGGCCCCCATCATACGGTGAGGCTTGTTTCGGTATCTTAGTTGGAAGCTGAACTCATCTGCTTGGTACCAATTTCTTGGTTAAAATATTAATTTCATGGTGTTGGGTGTCTTTGGTACTTAGTCCAAGATCTCCAGTTGGAGTAGACTTTCACTCAGAGTAAGTTTTATATCTTTCCAGTTAAGAAACATGAATCCATAGTTGGGTCTAAGGAGTTTGGATGCACTGTGAAGAGGATGAACACCAAAAGGCCACGAGCATTTTATCTGAGGCAAATAGCAGAAAAATGCAAAAATAAATTGAAATTTATATAAGGACAGACTTTATGAAAACAAATTTAATAGAACAATGTTCCAATCATAGAATCTGTGAATATGTCAGAGCCAAGCAGAAAATATCTTTTTTTAAAAGAAAGGGATGGGGTGCCTGGTGATTTAGTGAGTTAAGTGTCCGACTTCAGCTCAGATCATGATCTCACAGTTCATGGGTTACATAGAGACCTGGGTAGGGCTCTGTGCTGACAGCTCAGAGCCTGGAGCCTGCTTTCAATTCTGTGTCTCCCCCTCTTTTTGCTCCTCCCCCACTTGCACTCTGTCTCTCTCTTCTCAAAAACAAATAAACATCAAAACAATTTTAAAAATGTTTAAGAGGAAGGGATAAAAAGAGTTGTAGAAACTTATGGGGAGACCAGCAGAAGGATGAGCAAGAAGCTAAATACGGACATTTTAATAGGAAATGGCACTGGCAGCTGATTCTCATAATGAACTGTTAGCAAGTACGTTCTGACCTTGGTATGCTAGTACTTGAATAAAATGAGGATGCACCTAAGTTTAGGGAAAGTGGACAGGAGAAGAGCGTTATGAAAGTCTTTCAAGCCACGGGCACCAGTCAGTTTGGAATCTGACTTCAACTCAGGTCATGATTTCACAGCTCATGAGTTCGAGTCCTGAATCAGGCTTTGGGCTGACAGCTCAAAGCTTGGAGCCTGCTTTGGATTCTGTGTGTGTGTCTCTCTCTCTGCTCCTGCCCCATTTATGTTCTGTCTCTCCCTCTCAAAAAGAAAGTTTAGAAAAAATTTTTAAAAAGTTTGTCACGCCAAAGTGATAATGGGAAATTGTGGGCATTTCTTCATCATATTACCAGAAAAAAAACCTAAAAATATTAACTATAATTTCTAAAATATCATTATCACATGTATTCAAATTAAATTTTCCATATAAAAAATAAATATTTTAATGTTTCTTTGAAATGGAATCCAAATGAGAACTGAATGTTGCTTTTGGTTTCAATATTTTAAGTGTCTTTTAAAAGTTTTCCCCTTCAATTATTTTTTGTTTATTTAAAAAACAGGTTGATAATCTTATATTGTCTCTGTATTTAGAATTTCATTGTTTGTATTTATCCACATACTCTCATTCAATACCTTATCTGCTCACAATATTTCTTCAAAATCACTAGCAAACTAAATGATTCTGCTTTGATTTATCTTTTTAAGAGCACTATATATCAGTTGTTTTTCTATTATTACATACAGAGTTTCTGGTTATCATTCTTTTTGTGTATGCTAAATTATTTCATTCACTATAACNAATTCTAACTGGAAATGTATACATATATATTGCATATATTTAAAACTATACATAGTATACATAAAAACTACATATATACATATAGTTCCACATAACCTATATAACTCACAACTAGAAATATATAGATACAGATATAGATATACACACATATTAAGCATATGTTACAGTCCTACAATTTTCAGTTATTTTAATATCATTTTCACATTATTTAAGGTCACAATGAAGGCATATCAGAAGATATGTGCTCTATATATTCAAGTCATTCTTCATGTATTTCTTTTTTTGTTTGTTTGTATTTTTACAAATAGTTTATTGTCAAGTTGGTTTCCATATAACACCCAGTGCTCATCCCCACAAGTGTCCACCTCCATGCCCATCACTTCTCTTCCACTACCCCCCACCCCCATGAGTCCTCATTTGTTCTCAGCATTCAAGAGTCTCTCATGGTTTGCCTCCCTCCCTCTCCCCCACAGTCCTCCGTTACGTGCAATCCTCCTATACGTGCAAACATATGGTATTTGTCCTTCTCTGCCTGACTTATTTCGCTCAGCATAACCCCTCAAGGTCCATCCATGCTGGTACACATGGCCAGATTTTATTCTTTCTCATTGCCATGTAGTATTTCATCATATAGATAAACCACATCTTCTCAATCCATTTGTCTGTTGATGGACATTTAGGCTCTTTCCATGTTTTGGCTATTGTTGAGAGTGCTGCTATGGCTAAAATTAGCAATTCTTCATGTATTTCAAGGGCTATTACAGTTTTTTCTTCAAATAAGAAGAAATGTGTAAAATGAGAACAAGAATAGTAGTTCATAGTAATATGGCAATAAAGAGATGAGATAAGGAAGTTAATAAGAAAATGAAGCACTTCCTATATTATCCAATAAAACATAATTCTTATGTTTTTATTTTTATTTTACAATTGCAATACTCTTTTTTATTAAGTAAATGACCTCTTTCTAATTTATAGTTTGTATTAAAATATAGTATATTTTATCTTTAGAGTTTGTAAAATGAATTGTCATGCTTAGCTTATGTTATCTGAGTTCTATGAAAATAAAAACACCACAAAAATATATGTATATTTATTTACATTTATGAGTGGTATAGTGACCCACTACCATTTTTTTTCAAATTATCCCTTAGAATTCACCATGAATTACGGCACCTGAGTGGCTCAGCCAGTTGAGTATCTGACTCAGGTTTTAGCTCAGGTAATGATCTCACAGTTTGTGAATTCAAGCCCTGCATGGGCTTTTCTTTCTCCTTTTTCTCTGCCTGTCGCCTGTTCACACTGTATCTCTCTCTCAAAAATATATAAACATTTCAAAAAATTTTAAAAAGATTCATATTTGGGGAGCTTGGGTGGCTCAGGATTAAGCATCTGACTCTTGATTTCCACTCAGGTCATAATCTCACTGTTGTGAGATGGAGTTCTGTGCTGGGCTCTGCACTGACAGCAGGGCCTGCTTGGGATTCTTCTTCTTCCCCTCTCTCTGTCCCTCCCCTGATTGCTCTCTCTCTCTCTCTCTCAAAATGAATATATAAACATTAAAAAAGTCACTATGAATTGTCTTGGGATGTCTATTCTTGAATAATTCTTTATAAATTATTTTTTTAAATCATCTGTCATCTCATTTTCAAGAGAGATGCACTAATATAAGAGGAATGAAGATTTCTTACAATTATTTTTAATTTATCTGTATTGTTAATTTATTCTTCACTCCAATCATGTGTGTGTAGATGTTACATCATTCTTTTCTATCCCTTTTTTAGCACGTTACTAGTAAAATTATACAATAATGTAAATCATGCAACTATTTTTTTTAAAGGAAAGCTTTTTTTTTTTTTTTTTTTTTTTTACATTTATTTATTATTGAGAAACACAGAGAGACACAGCATGAACAGGAGAGGGGCAGAAAGAAGTGGAGACACAGAATCCAAAGCAGGCTCTACTCTTTGAGCTGTCAGCACAGAGTCCCACCCAGGGCTTGAACCCACAAACTGTGAGATCATGACCTGAGCTGAAATCAGATGCTTAACCACTGAGCTACCCAGGCACTCCTAGATCATGTAATTATTCACTTTAGGTAAGACATCCAAAACAACACAATTCTTTTTAAAGTACAGTTTTGATGATGTTGCCCATTCCCTGAAGAATGTGTTGCTTTTAGGCTTCTACTTCACATAAAGATAATTATATAATTTCCACACTTTTTTTTCAGCCCTGTATTATATTTCAACTATTGTGCGCAGAACATGTATTTCAATTTGTTAGTACCATTATCAGTTTTGCAGACTCAATTTAAGATACTACATTTTATCAAATTTCACACAATTACTGTATTTTGAAGCTTAGATTCTTCTCTTCTGCCTATGTCATAATGTTTTAATCAACATATGCTAGAATGAAATTTTGCAGAAATTCATTATTTCCAGTCAAACTGACTTTCTGCCAGGTTGTCTTTTGCTTTCAACTTTGCATACTTCTGTACATTGTTCCCAGCAAGTCTCATTTTACATTCTTTTCTTTGTTTGTCTTCTATCACACTACTTTTATTAATCCCATGACTCTGCAACATTACTCTGCCTAAAACAGTCTTTAAGTAGTATATCTAGTAAGTTACAATAAATTTTCAAATCTTGCTCAAGGAACATCTCAGTAAATTTTTACCATATGCTTTTAACCAATTCTCTTCAATAACAAAGTATCTGGGGTCTGATCTTCAGTTTTAAACCTCAGTTTTTTGAAAAATAGATATATGAAATTGTAAATGAGTTTTAAAGTCCTCTTTCCTCTCTTGCAAAGTGGACACAGTGTTATAGGCGTTCTAAACATTAAACTGAGTAATGTAATATGACATTATTAACAAATAATATTATATGTACAGATATTTATCTTAAGGGCTGATCCTGGTAATTACTTAGAAAATGACAGTCACTATTATGTGTATTACTTTTTTTAAATAACTAGAGCATTTTCTCCTGCTTTTTAGGGCACTTAACACATTATATTACTTCCATGTCAGCTTTCCTAATAGTGTCTTTTCACTGACAAATACATTGATTGTGTCTTCACTTGTATTATTAATAATAATGTACTATTTAATTACATATAACTGTTACATTATTAATAAAATTCATTTTAAAATTAATCACTTTAAAGAGAT
>NW_027527136.1:22494-24178 GCF_008692635.1 Crocuta crocuta
TTTCAACTATTCAAAATGAGAAAGATGTAATCATTAATTTTGGCATGGCTATGGTTAAAATTAATGCCTTTCTGGTAAGAACATAACACCTATAGGGATATAGTTATAATGATTTTGGTTAAGAAGAAATTAATAACAGTTCTAATATATTGGTAACTGCCATTTCAAAACCAATTTTCTAAAATAATATAGTGTATAAAAGTAATTTTACCTTTGCTGCAAAACTTCACTGCTGGATTATATACCTGAAGGAAAAATATTGGAAAGGGAAATTATGATTTCTATAGACATAATCATCACTATATTCTTTATACATACAGAAATTCTTAGCACTTCATAATTTGAGAGATACAAGAATTAGTAGACCTGGTTTGTTAAAAGAGATGTCTTTTAACACTGAAAAGACACTGGTAATAATACTGAAAATAAATCTAGTTTTACTTTTTAAGAGTTGAAAGTTTTGAGATAATTACAAATTATGGTTATGCAAAATGTGTGGACAAACTATAAGGAATATAACAAAAGTTAAGTCTTAGTTGTATTCAGTAGTTATTTAAATGTATTTTCTAATGTTAGGTTGCATTTTCAAATGAATTCATACAAGGAATAACTTTTAGTTGAAAGGAACAGTCAGTTAATAACAGCATTTTTTCAGTAACAGAAATGTATTTACTTAGAATTGGTTATTAAGGATTCTGTTTATTGTGCAGAGAATAATGTCAGACTAATTGTTTCAGATTTTTGTTGTTTTCCTTAATTTTGTTAAATTTTGACAAAGAATTACATACATGTACTTAATGGCAAAAACTGCAGATTAAGTTTTTCAAACATGTTTATTTCAAAGATATTGAACCTTTGGATTTTTAAATACTTTTCCTACTTTAATTCCATTCTGTTATTGTCCTTTTGGTCACCACTCTTATTTATTTTTCCTTCCCATACTGTAAAAATACTAGACTCCATTTGGCAGTGTGTAGTAATACTTGACACAGTGATAAATTATGGATGGCTGACAGAAAAATTCAGTTTTTCCCTTCCCTGGATTACTTTAATGTAACTGGAGAAAATAAATAATAAAGCACAAGTACCAAACACATTTGGTTCATCTTTTCTACAGGCTTTTCTCTCACAAGCTTCTCCGCTCACTCCCCCTCCATTTTGTACAGTTTCCGCCTTTCCCTACTTCCTCTGCGCCTCATCATCCGGGTTCTTTAGCTCGTTAAATCAATTGCGCAGTTGCTGTAAGACTTACTTTAGCTAGCGGTCGTTGAGGGAGAAGGTGAAGCTGATCCTGTGGAAACAGAAGCGAAAAAGGTAAGGATTTTGGGAATTTAGGAACAGTGCGTAAATTTATACCTCAGGAAAAATAGCGCATAGCACTCTTTTCTTCTAAATTGGTAAACTGGTAATTCAGACTTTTAGTTTTCTGTCAGGTTTTTTTCAATAAATCTTACGAATTGATAAATTTGTTGAAAATATATGTGTACGTACGATATTTGGAGGAGTTAGATGTCAGTTTACTGGAAGGTATTCTTGCTTTTGTTTCTCTCGGCAATGTGTTTCTGGGACTGCGGTGGAAAGTTAGTGAAGTTCCCGGATTTTGTCTGTGAATGGTGGGGTATGGATTAAAAATGAAGGGGGAAAGGGTTGGGACGTAATTGGCGGACCCATTTACTTAGGCAAA
>NW_027527136.1:24297-25940 GCF_008692635.1 Crocuta crocuta
TACTTAGGCAAAGCCAGACCTTTTTAAAGGCATTGTGTACGGTCTCTGCGGTTTCACTTGGCTTTTTTCGGTTATATTACGGCGTGTTACCACGCATTGCGGATGCCAAGGCGCCATTTTGGTCAATAGGCACTTTTATTTTCATAACGGTTTTTCTGAGGAATGTGGTAGTAAATGAAAAAGTCAGGCAAAATACTTGATCACTGTCATTATGACGGTATGTTTTACAACCATGTGTCAAAGTGTTGACTCACTTGATAAGAATTGTCAGAATTTTAACAGCAATTTAATTTGAATCGTGTAATTGCTTCAGTACTTGCTAAATTTTTATCTACGTTTAGTCGCAGCCTAAATTTGCATTGCAGACGGCTTTAATTCCGACCTTATTTTATGACTTAGCATCTTAAAAATATTTTAAACAAGATATTACTGTTAGTAAGGAGAGTATTTGATAAATATTTTTTAAAATGACAATATATGGGTAAAACTCCAAAATAAGTTTAAGGTATTTAATTTAAATGTTAAGTATTGTATACAGATACACATTTGTGATTGTTAAAAGTTTCACTTTTTNCAAAAGAACTGCAATAGCTTTCCAAAGATAAATTTTTATGAGATAATCTGTAGATAAGCAGAGTTTGTCTTAAGTCAGTGCTCACTTTGCCCTTTAGGTTACAAGGGTCATTTTTCTTTTAAATGGGAAGCAAAATAGAGCTTAGGGTACCNACGGCAGTGAAGAGGCATTTAAGAGTCTCTTATTGAGAATGGAAAAGAAGGAACAGTAAATTAAGTTTACTGTGGAAGAGCATGTTGAAATGTGATGATAAGCTAAGTGGAGAGTTCTTTACCATTGATTTTTAGACTAATAATGATTTAAGATGGAAAGTTTTTAAAATAATTTTCAGAAGATTGTAACTGTAATATCCAGAACATTAATTAAATTAAAAGAGGAGTTAAAAATTGTCAAAAGGTTGACTATGAGCTTTAAAAATAAGACAAAAGTTTAATTTTATTTAACACTAAATTTGAAAGTCTTGTATGGATTACAGTTCTTTTGATGAAGGATCGGGACACAAATAAGTCCAGAGGGTTTGCTTTTATTACTTTCGAGAGCCCTGCTGATGCCAAGAATGCTGCAAAAGATATGAATGGAAAGGTAAACACCTTTTTGATAATTTTTTGGTTTTATTCTTCATTGAATAGGATTTCTAGATTTTTTTGTTTTTCTAATTTTTAAGGTGGCATAATGTCATATATGACAGAAGTATTATCACTCTTCCTTTTTGTCCAATGGTTGGAAGAAGTGAAACGAATATTAGCTTCAGCAGTATCTGTGAACCTGATTCCACACTAGTAATCCAGTGTAAGCACAGAATTTAAAACTGTTAAAAAAGCCTTAATAAACAAAACTACAAAAATAAGTTATTCTTTATAATAAGCTATTGAAATTTGATGGAAGTGTTTCTGTACCACTGAAGCCTAAAAAGTTGAATACAGAAGATTAATTCCTATTGTTTGGGGAAAATAATCCTTGAAAAAATTAATAAGTGAGCAGGATCTTTATGTTCAAATTAGCTGTTCAGTTCTTGAAGACAAAATATGAGTAAATTTATAAAGTGGTTATCAAAAAATAATTCACTCTT
>NW_027527136.1:26008-33294 GCF_008692635.1 Crocuta crocuta
TTATTTATAATATTTGATAAAAATTACTTTGATTTCTGGTTTTTAAGCACAAGAACATACGGTTTGTGTGGAAGTTATTTTTATTTCATTCACCAGACATTTTATTGAGTCCCATTGAGTCCCAGCCATTGGTAATGCAATTAATGGTTGTAAATAAAATTAAGTATCTATTTTTTTGTATACCAGGATAAAAGATAAGAAACATGTATGTAAAAGTATATACAAATTCAATTATTTTCATGTGCACAAAAACACTAGAAAAATAGGTAATTTAGTTAGTGCTTGTAGGGGGGGTTGACAATGTCTTTATACATGAAGATCAAGAGATGTTAGCTGATTCCTGCATTTTGTGAAGGAAGCAGCCATACATAAATGTGGAAAATATTTTTGACCCAGAAATAGCAGTTGAGTCTCTAAGGTAGAACTGCTATCTGTGGCTCTATAGATTGGGCTTGGGCCCAGTTGACCTCTCGGTAGGAATTTAGGACTTAAGATTCTTTTCAAAAAATAATACACAATCCCAGAATGTTTTATGTGCAACAATTTTTTAAATGTTTATTTTGAGAGAGAAAGAATGGGGGAGGGGCCGGGAGTGGAACACTGAGGCTCCCCTATGTGGCACAGCTACTAAAAATTATGTTTTTAAAAATAAGTTTGCTTCCATAAAATATTCTGAAATTACTGAGATTTTACAAACTTTAAACAGTCCTGAGAAAGTAGAGTATAAAGTACTACATTAAAAAGGTGATTTTTAGGAAAATGTTTAAACCAAAACTAAGTAAGAACTGAGTATGACAAAAACATATTAAAGAACCAAGTAAGTGTACTCTTAAAGAAAAATAAAGGGAACTGTCAAAACTAGGTGGAGTAAATACAACTACATTGTATTAGGAAATTTTAATTTTTAACAACAAATAATAACTAATGCAGAATATAAATAATCATTTTGAATAAATACTAGTAACTTGTTTTCTAAGTGACATACACAATTGTTTTTATATACTTTTGGGACACTGGAAGTTTTAAATGATAGAGTAACAAAAATGAAGTGAGCTGTATGGTAAAAAATGTTGACTTTCATGAAATGTGAGAGCTGTTTGTTTTTTAAACAGTAACATGCCAAGAGTTTTAATGAAAACTAGATGTGCTTCTGTATTGAATGGCTTAATGGAGGACAGTTATTTGTTATTTGATCACCTGTCAGTATTTAGCAGATGAAGAGCCTGGTCAGTAAAATGCATGCTTTTGGGGAACAAAACACATTGATCTTTAACTTGATTTTAGTTTCAGTAATTACTAGATTTGTAAAATTTGTTCATTTGTTAAACTTAAATTGGTGTAATATTATGGTTATTGTACTTAAACTTTTTAGTCTTTGGATGGAAAAACAATTAAAGTAGAGCAAGCCAACAAACCTTCTTTTGAAAGTGGTGGTAGACGTAAACCACCACCTCCTCCAAGAAGCAGAGGCCATCCACGAAGCCTGAGGTGTGGAAGAGGAGGAAGTGGAGGAGTGAGAGCTCGTCCCTCACGTGGAGGACACTTGGGTAATGTTTTAAAATATAAGGATGCAAACATAGAACCAGAAAACAGTAAGTTTGAATGTAGGGAAATATCTCCATTTTTATTTCCATCTTTTGTGAGCAGAGTGAACTGTTAGATTCATTAGATGAGGAATTAACATTCCTAAGCATCTAATAAATGCTTAGGTAATAAATGCTTAGGATTTATAGGATTAAAATGACTGAAATTAATAATGTGCAAAATATATAATCTTGCAGTGAAATGGCATAAATATAAAGCTAAACTTCGACTGTTTTACCAGTATTACCAGTTATTTCTGTTCACATCAATAATATTTCCTCAGTACTCATTTTTATTGATAGTATGGTTTTACAGAAGTTAAAATTGGTTGTTCATAACAATGCCTGCCTGGCTCTATTGGTAGGGCATTGGACTCTTAATCTAGGGGTTAGTTTGAACCCCATGTTGAACATAGAGATTAGTTTAGAAAACTTGGCTTACCTTTAAAAATTCTATGTAATCTTTTTTATTGTGGGAATTATTTCATTGCATCACAGAAATATTAGGGAATCTTTTAAAGTACACAAGAGAAAGTAAAATCACTCAAAGTACACATTTCATGTGTAACACTTCATACTTTAGGATTAGCCTTGAAGTACTTGTTTTCCATGTATTCATGTGCAAACATCTATGCAAATCTCTATTGCCATTTTGAAAGGTAGGTTTTCTCCTTTGGTCTTTTGTGAAGAAACTTGAATTTGGGAAAATATAGGAAATAATCTATAGCTTTCTTAGATTTTTGAAGATGTCTTTAACTCAGAATCTTAAAAGCTGCTGCTTCACAAATAGTATGTACCTTTCTTATGCGTGTGGGAGGGAGAATGAGTTACTGACAATGGTATATATGAACTTTTCAGAGAAATCTTTTTTATTCATTGTGAAAGGGAGTCCCTTCATGTAAGACATAAATTATGTTTCACCTGTCAACCAATCTTCAAATCAAACACTCAGCTTCCATTTTTGATAACCACGCGTGATTTTTAGGAAATGTCTCCTAAAGTAGAATTGCAAAGTTTGCCCCATTTTAAAATAGTTTGTTTTTCTCCACTAAATTGGTCACGAGAAAATTTTACCCATTCCTGCCATGTTTATGAATATTCATATTTTTCTTAGTGGGGAATTTTTCTAGTTTAAAAGATAAATGATTTTTGATTATTTAATATGCATTACTTAAAATATTAATATTGAACAGAATATATTTTTAATGATAATTACTATCATTTTATAAGTGAACTTGAATAACAGTATGTACATTTACTCTTAGATATTGCATTTTTGAAATACAGTCCCTTTTTTATTTTTTAAAATAACTTGGATTTGTGTCTATGTTTTCTATTTTTCAAAAGCTTTCTTGACACCAGGATTATAGGAGCAATTATTTATCATTTTTCTCCTCTCTTTCAGTTATACCCAAATGTGTGTCTCTTTCATGTAAATATAAAATGCTTCTTAAATTTCTAGGTTTTCCAAATTGACTTTCATCAGAAATCTTCGATTTACATTTATGTTTTATAAGGAAACACTATTAGTTTATACAAGATGAATGCTTAAGCCCATAATATTGTTTAGTAAAGATTTTTAAACGGTAATTGAAACTTGATCATTAAAAATTTTTTTCATTCTACTTACCAAAAAGATTTCATTTAAATACAGATGATCGTGAATATACTCTTAATCTCAACATGAGTTCTTCCAGGGGACCCTTTCCAGTAAAAAGAGGTTCATCTTTAAGAAGTCGAGGTCCTCCTCCTAAAAGATCTGCTCTTTCTGCCCCAGGGCGTAGCAATAGAGGGATTGGAGAAAGAGGTAAATGTTATAAATTACAAAGATGATAGTTACTTATGAATTGAAAATCACCTATTTTAAGCTGAGTGTTTAAATTTCAAGAAGCACAGTGGAAGGTGAGGAAACATATGGGGCATATTTAGTGATCACTAACTTATTTTCGGTAAAGAACTAAATATTCAGCGTCTAATTTTAGATGGAGTAGGTAATTGGCAAACAGCATAATGGGGTCTCCCTTTAAGGGCATATTTGTTATAGACCTCTTCATTTTTCTTACAGTTCTTATGAACATGGTTTGATTAGCAGGCTTCATTTTCATATGTATTCAAGGTCAACATTTTCATGAATATTAGTGGTCTGTGAGAGTATTTTGATGTATAGCATAGTTTGACTATATATTTTGATCACCTGGTTTATATTTAATTATAAAAAGTAAGTACGTGTTGCCATACTGTTCTGTGTTTGGACCATAATGGTGCTTTTCTATAAAAATTTTGTTTGAAGTATGATTGATGATGGATACACACTTAGTCTCAGCATAGATCTCAAAAAAGGTTCTGTGCTAATGATGCCCTAATGTAAAAGTTATTAGAAACTTCAGTATTAAAATTATAATGTTTATTTGCAAGGCATTGTTTTTGTTGTGTGAGTATATAAAGAAATGTAAGTACAGAGAAGAAATACTTTCTACTTCCAAGAGTTCTCTCACTGGGAAGGAAATATGTAGTGTATTTCATCTTTAATAAATTTAAAATACTTTGTTAATTAGCTGAGAAGACAACTGTACACATGGATAGCTATTTGATTAAAAAATAACTGATAGACTTAAAGGAGTCTGACACTCTAAATTGGGGGAAATTAGAAGTGCAGTTATTTAGGAACTATACAGAAGACATTGAGATTGATGGAGAGTTTGTGTTTTAAACTGTTGTAAGAGTCCTTAGGGAATTTTAAATTAAGACAAAGCAAGAGATGAGTATCATCAAATATAAGAACATAATTTTGACAAGGAGGTGTAAGATTTTGAATTGAACTGAAAAGAAAGCAAAAAGGCATAGAAAACTCTTGAGGGAAGAAATAAATATATCTTTTAATTTAGAGAAATCTGAAAAATTTAGTTACCTTAATTTGTCATTGCTATTTAAGCCTTGTAAAATAGAGATTGTCATTATCAAATTTATCCTTTATATGATCTGTTAGAACATCAGTAAAGCTAAATTTAATTTGTTGAATTCAAACTATACAAGAAGCCTGTACATTTCCAATGAGAGATTTAAATAAATGAAGGCTGAATTCTACGAACTAATTGTAAGAATTAGTATATGAAGAGAGTATTTGTGTCATATTTTAACAAAGGTACAGTACTTTCAAGTAAAACACTGGAAATCAGTTTTGCTATCATTACAAAGAACAAGCTATCTACTACTTAGTTTGGTATTGTATATATAAAGAATTTGGAATATAGTATACCAAGAAATGATAGTATTGTTGGTGTGAGTGGGATGAATTGGCAATCAACAGAATTCATCTTCTGTAGCTGAAAGAAGATAACGTAGGTACTTCAGTCAATAAACAGTTTGAAGGTTTTGTGCTAATTCCTATGAAGGTAAAAAGAAGTAAGGAGAAGTAAATACCTTCTTGCTGGAGCAGTTTTAATCACTGAATAATTCACTCCATGTGAGTCTTTGGGTTAAGCATTGTGAGAAGCACTGGCTTTGAAGGATAGTGGAATATAGAAAGGCATGGAAAATGTTTAGGTCATACCAAGAACATTTAGAAATTTAAAGAAAAACATCATTGTAAATGAGCAAAATCATAGAGGTAGCAGGGTATATTACATATATAAGTACTAGAAGTTTTGCACTTGGGAGTAGTAAACAAAGTGATACAGCAGGAAGAGGTAAAATTTGTTTCGTGGAGAGATTGAAGAAACAAAGGGAATAGGGATATATGAAAGAGTGGAGACTTTTAGATTGAACCTTTATTACAGTAAGGTGGCTATAGAAAAGACTGTATAGGAAACTGATAAGTAATGGGATAATTAATACATTAAAGTAACTTATAAATGTTTGCTGTGTTAATACTCGTGACACTAAGCCAGTATTTTTGACAGTGTTTGTATATATACACAGGTAAAACATAAGACCATAAAGAGTATCTTGAGACCTGAAATAATGGCTAAGACTAGCATTAAAACACTAAGGAAAGTAGTTCAGGAAAGATGGAGGTTGAAAATAAGTTTCAATAACTTTGCTTTATAAATAACCATGTTTTTGAGGAACAATCAGAACATTTAAACAGGACTGCAGTAACAAAAGGTTTGAATATGAAAAATAATAGTTTGGCTGTAGTAGGATCTTACAATGGAGAGTATATTGAACAGTGAGAGTAAAAACAATGATTAATAGACTTGTAGGTAACCTAAACGAGATAGATTAAGTAGGACCATACCAAATAGGGGGAAAAGCTGACAGGAATGTAGACAGATTTAATCACTGAATATATGATTGCTTATATTTAAGAACTTTTTTCTTTTTTTAGCAATTAATGATAATTTAAAGATTATGAAAAATTTACATATGGAGTGGAAGATATCAGAGTTTTACAAAACCTTTAAGAAAGATATGTAAAAATGTAGACAATGAACAATATTCTAAAGGAGAAACCTTTAAGAATTGTTGTGCAAAGAAATCAGTGTTTTGATCTTAAAGTTATTGAGGCACTTACTTCAGAATCTTTAAATTAAAGGTCCACTGTCCCGTGGAAGAGAAAACTATGGAGGTCCTTCACGCAGAGAGCCAGTCTCTGCCCGGAGAGATTATTATATGTCACCAAGAGATGATGGTTACAATACTAAAGATAGGTAAAGGAGGGGTAACTGGGTGGCTTAGTTGTCGATTAAGCATCGTACACTTGATTTTGGCTCAGATAGTGATCTCACAGTCAAGAGATCAAACCCCATATGGGATTCTGCTTGTGCTCTTTTTTTGAAAAGGTTAATCAATTAAAGATACATAAAGGAAAACAAAGTATATAAATTGTCAGTAATAGTTTTTGTTGCTTAAGTTCTAACCTAAAACTAAGTATTTTAAGTTAACAATTTAGAAACATCTAGCACATTTAGTGTTCTACAATCACAACCTTTATCTACTTGCAAAATATTTTATCCTACAATAAAACCTTGTAACATTTAGGGTTCTATTCACCCTTTATTAGAGACTAACAAACACCCATCTGTTTTCTGTCTCTGTTGATTTACCTATTCTAGATACAGAATATCCTACTAATGGCATGAAACCAAATGGCTTCTTTCCTTTAGCATAAGTATTTTCAGGAGTCCTCCATCCTGTAGTATGAACCCTTATGGTTATTTTAATGGTTATTTTATATTCCACTGCATATATAATTAACATAGTCTGGGTTATTTTCACCATAGTAAACTTTCTTTGTGAAAGTTGATAGTATTTCAGTACCTGTTTCTAGTTCTTTTGGGCATATACTTAGGAGTGGAATGCTGGGGTCGTATATTAATTCTGTTTCATATTCTAAGAAACTAACTTTTCCTAAATGGATTATACTTAACTTTGCAGTTCTATCATCAAAGTACAGATTCAAGTTTCTCAGCATTACAAACACTTAATATTTTCCATTTTTAAGCAATTGCTAGCTTGATAGGTGTGAAGTAGTATTTCGATTTGTATTTATTAGCTAATGACTAACTGTGCCTCTTTTTATGTACTTGTTGGCCATTTGTGTATCTTCTTTGGAGAAAAGTGGATTCAAGGCTGCCCATTGAAAAAATTTTGGTATTTTTCAGCATCTTAAAATATATTCTGGGCATTAGAAATTACATTTTAACAGTTTGCTTCTTTTTTAAGTTATTCAAGCAGAGATTATCCAAGTTCGCGGGACAAGGA
>NW_027527136.1:33443-35257 GCF_008692635.1 Crocuta crocuta
CGTGATAGCTATGGTGGAGGTCGGGATAGAGATTATTCTGAACATTCAAGTGGAAGCTCTTACAGAGAATCTTACGAGAATTACGGTACAAGTCCAGTTCTTGGTAAATCATAGAATTAGATGTAATAGGCAAGATTGATTTGTACGTTGTTACATCTAACTCCACAAAGGGCAGACTACAGAATGATTTTCTAATTAGTTTGAAGATCTTTGAATTACTTTTATAGTATATTTAATCAGATTGTCTTTGAGACTAAATTGTCAGTCGTCTCTTTTTTCCTAACTAGTGAAAAAATACTTTAACAATATTAAATACAAGGAAAGGAGGGGCATTTTGTTGGGTTGGCTTTGTGGGTTAAATATATAACTCTTGATTTTAGTTCAGGTCATGATCTCACGGTTCACAACACGGGTTTGAGTCCAGAGTTGCGCTCTGCACAGATAGTTTGGAGCCTCCTTGGGGTTTTCTCTGAAACTGTCTCTCTTCTCTGTGTGCTGCATGCATGTACTTATTCCCAAAATAAACAAACATTTAAAGAAGTAATATGGAAGATACAGTGTTTGCCAGTAGGAAGCATTAAGAACATGAAGATTAGGATTTCAGTCATTTTTCAGAAAGTGATAGACTATTTACTTCAAATTAACTTAAAAAAATACATGTATACTTTGTTTTAAGTTTAAAAAGCCTTGATTAGTGCTGCATAATATTTTCAGCAGGGACATATAAAAACCTGTCTTTTCCAAATATTTAGTACTTGAACTAGAATCACAGTGTAATGAGACTCTCCAGAATTGTCATGTGGATAGTTTTTTTTTTTCTTTATCATTGACTTTATAGGTAGCTCCCGTGGCCCACCAGCACGAGGGCCTCCTCTGACTTATGGCAGAAGCAGTCGCTACGATGATTATAGCTGCACACGTGATGGATACGGTGGAGGTAGAGAAAGTTACTCAAGCAGCCGGAGTGATCTCTATTTAAGCGGTCGTGAGCGTGGTGCCAGACAGGAACGAGGGTTTCCACCCTCCATGGATAGGGTGTACCCTACTCCTCATGAATCATATGGTAGCACAAGTTATGGTGCTTTCAGAGGAGGTTGTGGTGGAAAAAGATCTGAAAGAGGAGGCCGTAGCAAATATTAAAAATAATTTATGTGTCAGTACTTTTGCAAAGGGAAAATTTAAATGCTACTTTTTTTTTGTTATTGCATTAGTTAATAAAAATGTTACTTCATGGGGAGGCATAGTTTTATTTGCCCTCCATGCATTTTTGTTAAGAAAAAAATGTTCAAAGTAGTTTCTCATAATTATTAGTGCTAATTATTGAATATTAGACAAATTGTTTGAATATACTTGTATTGTTAAAATTTTTGGAGTGTTTTTAAAATAGCATATCCTTTATGTTTTTACTATTTACTCATAAAAACTGTGAAAGCAAATTTGAAATGTGAATTGCACTGTTTTGCCTAAAAGTTACCTTTGTGTTGGAATATAAATGCATATATGACCCATATGCCTAAAAAATTTTACTTTAGTGGGGAGGCATACGTTAACTTACCCTCCATGAAATTTTGGATAAGACGAAAACCATTTTTCAAAGTAGTTTCATAATTGTTAACGTTAATTCATAAAAGCTATAGAAGTTTTTATGTAATTGTATTAAGATTTTCAGGGTAAAAATTTCCATTAAATGGTATTTCCTGTGTGATTTTTATGTTAAAAAATGTGAAAGCATATCTGTATGGAAGGTGAATTGCATTGTTTGCCTAAATATTTCTTTTACTCTGAATTAATATAAATGTTTGTAATGTAAAATA
>NW_027527136.1:35366-47342 GCF_008692635.1 Crocuta crocuta
AAAACAATGTTTGCTTTATTATTTTAAAATTTTGTCTATACTTTATCCTTCTGAAGGAATGGTATATGTTGAAAGTAAAATTAGATATAGAAGGTAACAAAATACTAGAGATCTATAATTAAGCACCCATTTCCTTTCCCAAGTTAAAACAGATACCAGAGTGGGAACAATAGTAATGAAATCAATTTTCCACCTAAACCAAAACTGAACCAGTTAACTTTACATAGCAGTAAGATGATACAAAATATCCCAGATTTAAAAATGGGTAAACAGGGGCGCCTGGGTGGCTTAGTCGGTTAAGCGTCCGACTTTCGCTTGGGTCATGATCTCGCGGTTCGTGGGTTCGAGCCCCGCATCGGGCTCTGTGCTGACTGCCAGCTCAGAGCCTGGAGCCTGTTTCAGAGTCTGTGATTCCCTCTCTCTCTGACCCTCCCCTGCTCATGCTGTCTCTGTCTCTCTCCTAGAAATAAATAAAACATTAAAAAAAAATTTTTTTTTAAAAATAAAAATGGGTAAACAAATTTTTATCATAGGAATTACTAACTATGAATACATGAAAATATAACTCAAAAAAATTAAGATTTCACATTTGCTTTAGCAAACGTAGGATCTTTTTTTTTTTTAACCTCTGTACAGGAATTCGTTGATTGCTTTGAAAAATGAATAGGTGAACACAAAATAAGCAGCAGGAAAGGTTTATTAGAGTATAAGATCAGAAAGTAATAAGGAGATCTCTCTTTTCGGAGAGGGGGCATTTGAACGTGAACACCCGAGGTTATAGGCAAGTGTCCCTGTTAATGTTCTGTTCAGCACCTTTTGCTTCCCCCTTAGTCTTCAGGCTCTGCCATACTGGTTGGGTAGTCTAGATGATAGGTTGTGCATTCCTGATTGGCTCAACTCCATTGTGTGAGGAGTCAGACTATGGTCATACTGTCCCTTGTATAACACAAGTTTTATGAAAGCTTACTTTTTTTTTTTTTTAGATAAGTACTTTGTCAAATTCCTGAAGGGCATCTGATGGGAGTAGGTGGTGTTGGTGACATTCTTAAGAGGAATCTTACACCCAAGGGGATTTGCTGTGGTCAGACACTCACAGCATATGTTTTTCCTCACCCAGAGATATCAGCTCCTAACCTTTCCTTCTCTGCCGACTGAGTCCTGTCTTTCCTACCGTATTTCCCCCAGTGAACACATGACTCCTAACTTCCCTTAGGAACAGAGACGATGACTGACCTTAACTGCTTTCTGCTGAGTGGCAGTGAAGATGGAAACAGCAAGGCAGATTCAGAGGTTGATCCAGAGGTCCAGTTTAATAGGGTATTTGCAATGTCTGGGTGAGCAAGATTTTCTTGGAGGTGTTCTTTTTGTGTCATATGTGATGGCTTCTATGAATTACGTATAAAAAATATTAGACCAGTGAGCATTAATACTCTGTATGTTAAGCCTCCTAGGGAGGAGGTCACACCAATAGAAGGAAAGATGCATTGTAACCATCCAAAAAAGTCCCTAATATGTCTGGTGCTTTGTTTTGTTTTCTTAGTTTCTCCTCCATTTAGGATCTTGTGATACTGTTGATTAGAATAATTAGTTTATCATCCTCAAGCCTCGGTTTCCCCAATGGCCATCCAATTTCCATAGGAGCAACTCTATGAGGTTTTTTAATTTTACCTCAAGGAAAGACTTATCTGTGATACCCAGATTATTATAAGTTTAGGCAATTGTTTTTCCATCGTGGAGCTAGTAACACTGGTTCATAGTTCAATTATAATATCCCTTTTTATCAAGTGAGTGTCTTTCTGGCAATACCAAAAAGGAATCTGTGAAAAAATCAAGTCTCACCATATACACTTAGTGGATGAGAGGAAAATTTAGTTCTGAGTTTCTTGGAGATGCTTCTGATAGTTAACATTGCCTCTGGATGGTTGGCAGAATCAAGACAATAAACTGTTTATCCTTCTAAATCCAGAGTTAACGTGTTACCTGATGCTCTGTGTTTCTGATAGGTAGTTGATTCAGGGGAGCCACCATGAAAAGCCCTGGGTCCCATCAGTCCGTTTAAAGGATACTGGTTGTCTCAGACCCCAGATTGAGGTCCACAAGAATATTCAGATAATCCATTCACTGTCTCCCCACAAGCAACATGGACTACTTACCGAGTTTCAACTTCTGTCCTTCTGAAGGCCATCTCCTTTCCTGAAAAGCTACATAAATGGTATTTGGTGACAGGACCTTCAAAAATCTGGTCTGACGTAGTATGTAAGGCTGTGACTAAGGCCTTAGATTTTCTTTTTCTTATGCTTCCCTTTCTGTTCTTTATTTTCCTCTTGATGTTGGTTGTAATACACTGAATTGGCAGCTCATAAGAGCTCCTCCAGGGCCCCTTCCAGGCGAGGCACTTTTTGCAATTTTCTCTGGATATGTGGGGCCAGTTAAGTGACCAATTTGTCCTCTAGAATTGTCTCAGGTTTGGGGGCATCAAGGGAGATAACTATGTTGTAAAAAAATTTTTTTTTTATGTTTATTTTTAAGAAAGATCATGAGCATGGGGAGGAATTGAAAGAGGAATACACAGAATCTGAAGCAGGCTCCAGGCCCTGAGTTGTATACATAGAGCCCAACACGGAACTTGAACCCATGAACCATGAGATCATGATCTGAACAAAAGTTGGATGCTTAATCAAGCCACTCTGACATTACTGATACCTGTATATTTAATGAGACCCTCCCTTACCCTTTCCAAGAAGGCCACCAGGTTTTCATCCTGTGTCTGTAAGATTTTGGCTAATTTAGCATAACTTTAGGGTTTAACCTTAGACTTTTTTTGATTTCATCCAAACACAAGCTTGGAAGTTGTGGCAATACCGTTTATCAGTGGGATAGTCATAGTCCTGATTAGGATCTTGGGTTGGAAGTGTCTGTGCCCCAGGAGGAAACTAAAAGTTCCAAATAGGACCTCTCGTTTCATAAGAATGAGTTTCTCATCCACATATCTTTCAGCTCCTGCCAGAACCCCACATTTTTCTGTCTTCAGAGTCTGATTACAATGAAAATACCTTTCAAGGTGAACTCAAAAACGTGTTAATTCTAAAAGTCTTCTATATACTTACCCAGACTATCAGAAAATTTACCTAGATTTTATCTGCCTTAAACATTATACTGAAAAAGGTACTTGTAATCTTATAGTGGTTTGTCTTTGTTAGCCTTCCTTCTGGCACTCTAGATTCTTGGGAAAACACTTGCTGATCACAGGGTGGGCCTGGATATGATTGGCAGCAGAGAGCACAAGTGCACGTTTTAAAGCCTCGGTATATAGATCAAGGACTTGAGGAAGAGGGTAAGGTGGAACACTTGCCTTCATCCTTCTCTAGATATGCTGAGAATATAGGTAATCTGATAGCTGGATCTTGGAAAAGACTCTCAATAAGCCATGGGTGACCTTGCATTTCGTACAGATGTCCTGATCTCTTAAATCCCCAAACACTGAACATAGAGGATGTCTCATCATTTCTCTTATATTTACAAAGCAAATCCCATTGTATGATTTTATTTTTATTATTTATTTTGAGAGAGTGCAAGTAGATCAAGGGGAGAGAGAGAAGAAGACTGAGAAATCCAAGCAGGCTCCATGCTGTCAGTGCAGACCTCAATGTGGGGCTTGAACTCACAAACTGAGATCATGACCTGAGCCAAGATCAGGAGTCCGACGCCTAAGCAGCTGAGCCAAACAGGTGCCCCTGTAGGATAGCATTATAACTGATATTTTCCTCTGACAGTTTTTTTTCTCTTCAATTTGTTTTGCAGCCAAGCCTCTGTGCAAAAGAAAATGAGTCACCTTTTCTTTAGATTTTGTAGATCAAAATCATCGCAATTATTTAGAATGCATCTCAAAGGATTATTGGCCTTGGTTGGGGAATTGCCCATCTATAGGAAAAAGATGAAAAGGAGTCGCTTATCTCAATTTCCTATAGCTGGCCAGGGAAAACCTCATCTGCTGGTCCCGTTTTGGCTCGCTATGTGACTGGCAGCCAAAAGCCCTGCCAATTTCACAAGGTGCTGGGAGTAATTCCTCTTACCCAGGCATGACCCATCTTCCCTGGTTTCTTCTACTCTGTTTCCTGCCTGCTGGACTTTGAGGTATTGACTATGACCAAGCAAGACTCCCCTGGTTGTTGAAGGATGCACTAATTTTATTTTGGCCCAGTAGTAACTTACTATATCGATCATAAAAGAAACTGTTCTCTTTACAAATATATTTCAAAAGGCTGGCCAAAAAAAAATTATATAAAGATAAAACGGACCACTCAAGGGGGCTAAAAGGGCCAAAGTTGAGTTCTATGCCTCTGCCTTCTTCGGTATTGGCCACATAAATGTGTTCCAGCCAGGCGGGTGTCTGTGTTAAAGTCACTAGAGGTAGTACAAGTCAGCATACACTGGGCTCAGTGTAGCAAAATGACTCCCATATATCCCAGTAAAAAAGTCCTTGATATATCATAATCCTTCATCTTTCCTATAGCACTGGCATTATCCATTCCTCTGCTTTGCAGAAAAAACACAAATACAGAGCATTTGGATGCCAGCAGCAAGAGTATTGCCATTGTTTCCCCAGCTTTTAGATCAGAGGAGGGACAATTTCAGTCTTAACCCTAGTTTACTTCTAAAATCCATTCATTTTAACCTTGGTCCATCCTGACCACACATAAAATTCCAAAGCTTTCCTTCACAACCTTCTGTAACTTTCCTACGCATTTAGGTTTTGTCCCAAGCCACTTCGCTCCAAACAACCATTCTTATTTAATACAAAGTTACTTTTTCTTTTACCTTCAAAAGACATGCATTTCCATTTTGTATCTATTTCTTACATATCTGCTTTTCTACATAGTTGCTTTCCTTATCCTCATCAGGTTTAACTACATTTGGCAGAAGTTTAACTCTTAGAAACCTTAGTCTCCAGTGAAAACTAAGTGGTAACCCATTGTGAACTGTGTTACATCAGAATATCTTAAGATCACAAATTTATGAATTAATTAAGCACAAAGCATGTTTTCCAACAGACCCAAATACCTTTGTTTTGCTGCAGTAAGTCAAAAGCACAAACCTATGTTTAGTAAGCAATGCTTTATAACACTCCACCCAGTCTAAATAGTCAATAAGTTTAAACTAGTTTAACATCCAAGCAAAACCTTAAAGTTGCAGTGTATTAAAAAGCCTGAAGGCTATGTTAACAATTAGCCATAACTGCTTTGAGACAGACAAAATTAACCATCATTTTAAGTCACATTTTTGCTTCCAAATGGCAACAGAGGTAAAATGAACTTATTTGACCTTCAGTAAACCTAGGTAGAAAAGCATATTTATTGCTGATAACTCTAAATCCATGTCTTAATTAAACAAAGTAACTTAATAGTAGTTTAAATAGCAAATACATTCCACCCCTGTTCACTTGTGTCAAGCAATTTGTTCACCATTATCAATTTTTCTCTGTGGCACCAGTGAGCAAATCTGAAATAGGCAGTATAAGTCTAAAGGGGTGCTCTTTGCTCTTTGACAGTGAGTAGAGGAGGAGCCTATGGAGCAAGAGTCCCCCCCCCCCCCANAGGAAGAGGGAGGCAGAAGATGTGAGGTGCCACCAAGCCTGGAGACCCATAAAATCCCAGAGGACAGAGAAACTGATCTCCAAGTCCTAAGGCTGTAATCTTAGATGATTAGATGCAGGGTTTTTTGTTTTTGTTTTTGTTTTTTTTTCCACCAACAAGTGGAAATGGACAGTCCGTGTTGGGCCAGAGAAGATAGGAAGTTTCCCAAAACAAAACGAGTTTGGGCAGCTAATTGGCTGACTAAAAACAATTGGCTCTAATTATCTGCATTTTCTGGGAGTATGCCAAATGCCTTCCTTCCCATTCCCCTCTAGGTATCATGAAGCAGGAGGAGGGTGGTAAGCCCACAAGGCATTGAAGTCCTGTTCTCTGCTTGGCAAGTGATGTTTGAAAATGAAGATCAATAATATAGGAACCTTTAGGTAAGCCATGCCAGACTGTCAGAAATGGAAGCAAGTACAGGGCCACTTCCACTGTTGTTGGGAAACCTGTGAGTAGGTCCCTTGGAAGTCATCCAGATCATTCCTAGACTGATATGTGAATGATCAGTTTCAGGCTTTTCCACTTATTTCCAAAGAGAGAAGCTAGCCAAGATAGAAGAGAATTCTACTGGATACCCAATTGGGCATTCAGGAATCAGGTTCTGCAAACATCACTTGGTGTCCACCAAAGAGTAGGCCTTGGTCAGGACCCTTCAGTTGCTGCTTGTCCTACCTTGAGTCCTGTGAAATCAGGAGAATTTTCTTGAAAGGAAATGAGGACTCCATCAGACTGCCATTCACAAATACTTGGGAGAACAGAGGAAGGGAGATCCAAGGAGCCTATCAGCTGAGATTTGAGAATGGCAGCCAAACTATTCATTCTTAACTGCTGATGGGTGCCCATTGTTTGGTTTGAGAGCTTCACTTATGATAAAAAGAAAAGAGGAGTGCCAGGTGCTCTTTACTCACAGTTAGAAGACATTGATATCCTGGATGAGGCCCCAAAGAAATGTTGCAGGATTTTTTTTTTTTTTTAGCTCAATTCAGAATTTATTGTATCACCACTTTGAAGGATGAAAAGATAGACACAAAATTTGTAGTAGGCAAAAGTTTATTAGAGTATAGTATCCAGAAAGTAATAATATAAGGAAAACTCTCCTTGCAGAGAGGGGACATTTGAAGGTGAATACCAGAGGGTATAGGGAAGAGTCCCTATTTTGTAAGGTTCTGGTCAAAACCCCTTTCACTTCTGCTTCCGTGCATCTTAGGCTCTGCCCTTACTGGCTGGATAATTCTAGGTGCTGGGTTGTCTATTCCTGATTGATTCAACTCTATTATGTGAGGGGTTAGACTATGGTCATACTCTCCCTTGTGTAAGTTTTATAAAAGTTTACATTTTTTTTAAGCTAGGTGCTTTGATTGTCAAATTCCTGAGGGGAACTTGAGGGGGGTAGGTGATGTCTGTAACATTCTTAATAGGATTTATACCCTAAAGGATTTGCTGTGGTCAGATACTCCCATTGTTCCAAAATATTGGTATGTTTTTCCCCACCCAGGGACCTCAGGTTCTAACCTTTACTGTGCCTATTTCATCCTATTTTTTCCTATGATATAAATATGACGTTATCAGTAAAACTAGATGAAAATCATTAATTTTATTTTTCAAAAACTTATCTTTTGAATACTGAGTGTCTAAATTGTTTGGCAAGATTGTCAATTTGAGTTTGAGAAAATTACTCAAATTTTTGTTTGATGCTGTTTTTTAAGAAAAAGCATAAGAAAATATCTACATACTGGAGAATTAAAGGTGTACTAAATTAAAAATCTGGCTTATATTGAAATGTCAATTTAGACAATTGATAAAGCAAATCCAAATTTTAACCAAAAGCAAATGTGTTCAAGTCAGTTTTCTCAAGTAGCTCCAGGTATTTAGCAGCTCATGATTTTTAAAAATACAGACTAGGGGTGCCTGGGTGGCTTAGTTGGTTAAGCGTCCGACTTTCGCTTAGGTCATGATCTTGCAGTTCGTGGGCTCAAGCCCCGTGTCGGGCTCTGTGCTGACTGCCAGCTCACAGCCTGGAGCCTCTTTCAGTCTGTGACTCCCTCTCTCTCTGACCCTCCCCTGGTCACGCTGTCTCTCTCTCTCTCTCCTAGAAATAAGTAAAACATTTTTAAAAAATTTAAAAATACAGACTAATATTTACAAAGAGGAAGAATTACTTTTCATGAGTAAATATTGATTAAGATAAACAATAGGAATATTTAATTTCAAAAACTTCAACTCCAAATAAGATAAAAGTATTATTCAAAGGAACCATTGTCATCCATAAATATCTATGTGAAATTTTTACTATTAGTTATTTTTATTCACCAATGTTGTAGGATTGTGAGGGTTGAATAAGTAGAATATACACTTCCCAGCACAGGAAAAAGCACCTGATATCCTGGTGCTATCCTGATTTTAGAACTTTCAACTTGGGAGGTATTCTTAACAAGATGTTCTGGAATTATAAATGTTGTGGGGGAAATGAAAATAATAACCCAGAAGATAAAATTTCTCCTGAGCCATGGAATAAAGAAACTATTTTTTGTCATAAGAATGAAAGCTAGTAAACTCAAATAAAAAGATCCAGCCAGGTATCTGAGGCTGGATACTCCCCTTGCATGCTTTTGGCTTCTACAATCTTGCTTATTTCTTGTGTCAGCCAGCAGCCAGGAACCAGAAGCCCCACCCAACCCTAAAGTGCATTATGCATAGAAGATCAGTGAAACCTGAGTAGCTTTTGGAGCTTTTGGTGGGATGGCACTAGTGGGAAATGGTCTTTCTGCTTCCCCAAGTTCTTGTCCTTTGTCTCCTCCCAGGCACAGAGTATTTGCAGCAATATTTTTGTCCATTGTTCTGGAAGCTGACCGCTGTGCTGGCCTCTTGAGCCACTACTGTTGGAGGCCAGCAGAGACGCCACTTATCTTGGACCACTACGATGGAAAGGAAGGCAAGGTGCTCGTGATTTCACTACACCCTGACTCACCGCAAGCTGGACAATAGTTGGCCACTACTGCGTTCCAGCAGACTCCAAGGGAAATCAAACAATTCTGCCAGGGTGGGACATCAAATCGAGTAAGTGTTCTTGGGACTCAGGAACAAATTCAGGCTATCTAAGAAGCATAAGGCAAGTGATTTCCGGGGTGTCATAGTCACTGCCACATCAGGGAGGTCCTGGTTGGAAGTTTTCAGTCTGTCTGAATGTGTGTATGAGTGCCTGTGTTTCATAGTTTCAGCTATGTAGCCTGAGTGGGTCCTACACTGAGATTCCATGATGCCTCATTATAGCTCAAGGCAGAATCAGGTCCCCAGAGGCCTGATCTGAGTCAAAGGTTTATTTTGACCTGCCAATGTTAAGAGGCATCTAAATCGCCTCAGTGGTGTGGCCATGCAGACAAAATGTCCTCTTCTCTCATGTTTGTCCTGCATCACCGTACATTGGGAAGGATCCTATCTAGGATACCAGGATGGGGAGAATTTCTCAAAACCAACTGTTGGAACCAACTGTCTGAGGCAACTGACTGTACCCCAGAATGGGTACTTTAAGGAATATTACCTATCGTATTAGGGAAATTCCCTGTGTTCTCTGGCCTGATGCCCACTGCATATTTCCACTTGTTGGTGGAAAGAAAATAAAAACAAAAACAAAATTATGTCCTCTGAGCCAAAAAGATTTAAAACCAGGAATTCTCTTTCCCTACCTTATCTTCCCACCCCTCTTTTTCCTGCTCCCACCTAGGGTGTGGCCTGCATAACTGTCCTCAATGCCTCAGGCACAATCAGCTACTTCTCCCACCCTAAATATCCTGGAGAGAAGACCACTCACTTCAGATTTCTCCACTGATGCCCTAGGTAAAAATAGACAATGGGAGAACAAATCAATTGATGTTTAAATAAAAATGGATATAACATATTTGGTATTAAAATAGATTTAAGGAGCGCCTAAGTGGCTCAGGTCATGATCTCACGGTTCATGGGTTCGAGCCCCGCATCTGACGGTCAGCACAGAGCATGGAGCCTGTTTCAGATTCTGTCTCCCTCTCTCTCTGACCCTTCCCTGCTCATGCTGTCTCTCTCTCTCAGAAACAAATTAAACATTAAAAAATAATAAGAAGAAATAAAATGGATTTAAGTTTGTTGATTTAAGATAGACATGTCTTTAGAGTTAACAGCATTAAATATATAAAACTTTTTCCTACCTAAGGTATTCTAAAGGTCAAATAAGCTCTTATTATCTCTGTTGAAATTTGTCACCAAAAAAAGTGACTAAAATGATGGTTAATTTTGTCTGTCTCAAAGTTTTCATGGGTAATTGTTAAGATAGTTTTCAAAGTTTTTGGAAACTAAAACATTAAAATTTTGCTTGTATGATAAATTAAATCGAATTCATTGGCTATCCAACAAAATAAGAGGCTGAAGCACCAATTACTAGATGTAGGTTTGTGCTTCTGATTTGTTGCACAGAAGCTATGGATATTTGGAACTATAGGATAACATGCTTTATGCTTAATGAATTCATAAGTTTACCATATAAATAAAATTCTGATATAACATAGAATGATGTGTATGTAACATAGAATAGTAACATCACAATTGATTACCACTTATTTTTCAATTGGTTACCACATAGTTTTCACTGGAGGTAAAATTCTTGTAAATATAGTTAAAACTGGTTTTTAAAATAAGGAAAGAAACTCTGTATTTACAAAAAATAGGAGATATGAAAGAAAGATATAAGGAATGGAAATATATATTTGTTGAAGGTAAAATAAAGTAATTTTGTCCTAAATGAGAATGGTTATTTGGAGAGAAATGGCTTGGGACAAAATATTAAATGCAAAGAAAAGTTGTAGAAGGGTCATGAAGGGAAATCTTTGGAAAGGAATTTTACATGTGGTCAGAACGGACAAAGGTTAAAATGAATGGATTTTAAAAGTACAATGGGTTAAGATTAAAATGTCTCCTCCTTGGGGGCGCCTGGGTGGCTTAGTCGGTTAAGCGTCCAACTTTCGCTTAGGTCATGATCTCAAGGTTCATGGGTTCGAGCCCCGCGTCGGGCTTTGTGCTGACTGCCAGCTCAGGACCTGGAGCCTGTTTCAGAGTCTGTGTCTCCCTCTCTCTTTGACCCTTCCCTGCTCATGCTGTCTCTCTCTCTCGCCTAGAAATAAATAAAACATTAAAAAAAATTTTTTTTAATAAAAAAAAAATGCCTCCTCCTTTGATCCAAAGTCTGTGGAAATGATGGCAATACCCTTGATGCTGGCCTCCAAATCCTCTACATTTGTGTTGTTCCTGTTTAGCAGAGGAATGGATGCCTCTGCCATCTGAGGGATGGATGATATATGAAATCACCATTACTGAAATATATGGGAACCATTTTACTAAACTTAGCCTGTTATATGCCAAAAATGGACATCCACACTGATGGAATTTATTCATTCATCATCGAAAAAGGCAAAGGACTACACCTTGACTTTGGCCCTATAAGCCCCTCCCTCTCCACCACCGAATGGCCGATGAGCAATGTTTAAATTACTGTTGGGCCAAAATAAGATTAGTGCATGCTAATAACCAGCAAAGTCTTGCTCAGTCATGGTGCAAACCCCCAAGGAAGGAAACAGGGGTAGGAGAAATGGGGGCAGACCAGGTCAACTTCAGAGGTAGGGTAAAGCCTGGGTAAGAGCAACTACTCCCAGCACTTTTTGAAACTGACAGGACTTTTGGCTGCAGGTCTTATAGCTAGCCAATATGCAGGGCCAGGACACGAAGTTTCTCCTGGCCAACTGTAGGAAGTTGATATAAGTTACACCTTTTCCCCTTTTTCCTACAGATGTTTAATTCCCCAACCATCCCATTCCTCCCTTGGAACGCATTATGATTCATTTTCTTTTGCATAGAGGCTTGGCCCCAGTACAAATTGGAGAAGGAAACCTGGCCAGCAGAGGGAAAAATCAATGATAATACTATCCTACAATTGGACTTGTTTGCAAGTGTGAAAGGAAATGGGGAGAAGTCCCCTATGTTCATTGTTTTTGGGCCTTAAGAAAAAAAGAAGAAAATGCATGTAAGCAATGTAAGGTGGATCCTGATTTAATGGCAACTCTTTATGAAGTCCAGCAATCAGGAGTGAAAACAATTAAGCGCCCATATCCTATAACCAAAGCAGACCTAGAGAAGGAGGAAGAGAAGTCTTCCACCTCAACCTCCTCCTCCTCCTCAGATCCTCAGTTTATATATCTGCTTATATTAAAAATACAATTCTCCTTCCTGCTGTCCACCTTATGTAGGCCTTTCCTATAAAATAACAGGCATGTTTCCCTTACGAGAAGCTAGAATGTCAGGAGGAGAAACTTCTACA
>NW_027527136.1:47397-52460 GCF_008692635.1 Crocuta crocuta
GCTAGAATGTCAGGAGGAGAAAGTTCTACAATACAAGGTTTAAGACAGATGAAAGAAGATCTAGGTGAATTTTTTGTTCAGATAATTATATAGAGGCTTTTTAAAATATTGTATCTGTTTTTGAATTGACCTGGAGAGATATAATGTTTTTGTTAAATCTGACTCTTAATGAGACAGGAAAATGTGAGATTCAGACAGCAGCTAAGAGATATGGAGATGAGTTACTCATTAATTACCATTGGACTGGAGGTCCTACAGGGAACTTCCAGCCTCCTGCTGAAGCTCAGGCAATTCCATCCCAAAATCCTCATTGAGACTATGCCCTTCTCATTGGGAACGCCATTGCTGCCACCTACAACCTTATATTTTGGACAATTTAAAGAAATCTAAGATTAAGACCTTAAATTATGCTAAATCAGCCACTGTTCTATGAACGCAAAATGAGACCCCAATGACCTTCCTGGAGAGGCTGAAGGAAGCTCTCATTAAATATATGGCTATATCCCCTGACATCTTTAAGGCTGAGATTTTTGAGGAGTGCATATTTGCTCCATTTAATCATTCTACTCAGAGGTTTCTTTCCAGCACAAAAGAGAAGTGCCATTTGAAAACACCCAGAAGTAATTGCTTTGTTGAGAATTACGTTACAAAATTACCCTGATTAAAAAAAGAAATAAATAAAGATGTTCAGATTGTTCATTTTCCAAACTGGGAAAAAAACAGTATAAATAATTAATGAAAGACATACGGTCCAACTAACCTAATATCTTTCAAGTTGACCTTTCTCTTTTCTTATTTTTTTCCTTTCGTAGTTTATTGTCAAGTTGGATTCCGTATAACACCCAGTGCTGATCCCCACAAGTGCCCTCCTCCATGCCCATCATCCTCTTTCCCCTCCCCACACCCCCATCAGCCCTCAGTTTGTTTTCAGCATTCAAGAGTCTCTAATGGTTTGCCTACCTCACTCTCTGCAACTATTTTTCCTTGTCTCCTCCCTCATGGTCCTCTGTTAAGTTCCTCCAAATCCACCTATATATGCAAACATATCATATCTGTCCTTCTCTGACTTATTTTGCTAAGCATAACACCCTCAAGTTCCATCCATGTTGCTACACATGGCCAGATTTCATTCTTTCTCATTGACGTGGAGTATTCCATCCTATAGATAAACCACATCTTGATCCATTCGTTCGTTGATGGACATTTAGGCTCTATCCATGATTTGAGAGTGCTGCTATGAACATTGGGGTAAATGTGCCCCTATGCATCAGCACTCCTATATCCCTTAGGTAAATTCCTAGCAGTGCTACTGATGGGTCATAGGGGAGTTCTATTGTTACTGTTTTGATGAACCTCCACACTGTTTTCCAGAGGGGCTGTACCAGTTTACATTCCCGCCAACAGTGTAGGAGGGTGCCTGTTTGTCCACATCCTTGCCAGCATCTAGAGTCCTCTGATTTGCTCTTGGTGTATCTCAGTGTGAGGTGGTATCTCAGCGTGGTTTTGATTTGTATTTCCCTGATGAGGAGGGACACTGAGCATCATTTCATGTGTCTGTTTGCCATCTGGATGTCCTCTTTGAAGAAGTGTCTGTTCATATCTTCTGCCCATTTCTTCACTGGATTGTTTGTTTTTCGGGTATGGAGTTTGGTGAGTTCCGTATAGATTTTGGATACTAGCCTTTTATCTGATACGCCCTTTGCAACTATCTTTTCCCATTCTGTCAGTTGTCCATTAGTTTTATGGATTGTTTCCTTTGCCGTGTAGAAGCTCTTAACCTTGATGAGGTCCCATTAGTTCACTTTTGCTCTTGATTCCCTTACTTATGGGGATGTGTCAAGTAAGAAATTGCTATGGTGGAGGTCAAGGAAGATTTTTCCTGCTCTCTCCTTTAGGGTTTTGATGGATTTCTGTCTCACATTCAAGTCCTTTATCCATTTTGAGTTTATTTTTGTGTATGGTGTGAGAAAATGATCTAGTTTCATTCTTCTGCATGTTGCTGTCCAGTTCTCCCAACACCATCTGTTAAAGAGGCTGTCTTTTTTCCATTGGATACTCTTTCCCACTTTGTCAAGGTTAGTAGGCTGTACATTTTTGGGCCCAATTGTGAATATGTGTCTTTTAATGGAGCTAAGCGTTGTTAGGGAGGAATGAATTCCATATCCCCTTTGAGATCCTTCTAGCTTGACTGTGAATCAAATTGATAGGAGGAGATTAACAGGAAAAACGTCAAACTTAATTTCATATATATGGGGAGTCCACCCCAACACAAATTTAGAGACTAGGTAAATGTGCCTTATATCATTCTACACTAAGGAGAAGCAGGTAGGAGTCTGGGCTTTCAAAGGGGAGGAGTGCAAATCATAGAAAGAGGATAAAGAGTAGATGTTTGTTCAGCAAGTGTTTGCCAGGCCACAGGCAGACAATGGGACATAGGAATTTTAACAAACAGGCTAGGCTGAATTACTCCTTGTTTTATCTCCCTCAATCTCTGTCTTCCACCCCTCAGTCATAGTATATTGTAGTTATCTATGCAGATTGCTCCCTTCCAGAAGCAGCGCCTACATCTAAATACTGTTGAGTCAGTTGAGGGGCACAAGAAGGTCAAAATCTTTGGCTGAGTCTGTTGGGTTGTGACTGCTTCTAACTAGAAATAATCTTTGTGCCAAAGTGGCCCATCTCAGGGACACTTGCCCTGGACCCCCACAAGATTTTTCTATACTGTGAGTAAAGTTAAGTGCCATGTATGTAAAATGTGTTATGCTTTATCATTTGTTTTCACATAATCATCCTGTTAAATCAGTACTATTTATTAAAATGTCCAGTTTTTGTGCCAAGTTGTTCAAAATACCATGTTGTAGTGGATTAGATTTACACATGTACATGTGTGATTTGGGGGGCATTTAATTCTGTTCCACTGGAAAGCATATCACTTGATTTACTTTTTTCTGCTTCTGACTGTGTAAGTAATAGGTGTTTAATTATACAGGCTTTGAATTATGTTTCAGAAATAGAAGGACTAATTTCTCTACTTTCTCCCCACCTTTTCAGAACTCTCCTTTTTCACTATAGTTATATTTTACTCTATCATGTGTTCTCAGTCTTTGGTGAGGTTTTCTTTTTTTCTCAGCTCTGTAGAATACCTTGTATATAATTTCCTGTGTCAGTTTTATTTCCCTCTTTTCCTTTGCTTTCTTGTTTTAAATTTGGTAAAATGCACATAACAGAATGCTTACTACTTTTCCATTTTATGTGTTGAGTTCAGGAACATTAAGAACATTCACCACCATCTTTTCCCAAAACTCTTTCATTATCCTAAATAGAAATTCTGTATCTATTAAACAGTAATTCCAAATTAGCCCTAACTCTTAGACCATGTATTGTATTTTCAGTCAGTATGAATTTTTCTATTCTAGGTGTTGGAGGGGAGAGGATTTTGCCACTCCAAAATATGTCTCTTTGACACAAGAATTATTTGGAGCTAATTCAGAAAAAGCTCAACTACCTAAATTTACACATTGGACAGGGAACCTGTACTAAGAATAGAGGTATTGCCACAGAAAGCTTTTTACCTAAGAAACTTCCATCGCATAACAGGGCAGCCTTTATTGCCCAAACATATCTGCCTTTCTGTTAATGACCTTTCTCTCCATTGCATCTCCATATCTATCGTTTTTCTTAGCTCACAATGTTATACAAGCTTCAATTACTCAGCTACATTTTAAGACTCATATCTTTGGAGCCCCCATTTATATGAACTTAATTTTTCTTCTCCTGTCTCCTAACTTGCCTTTATCAAGTTAATTGTTAGACCAGCCAAGAAACATAGAAGGGACTGGGAAAACTTTTCCTTATAGACATGGAATCATATATTTGTCTTTTTTACTTAGCAAAATGTTTCTGTGGTTCACCCATCTTACAGGATATGGCAATTTCCTTTCTACTGATTGCCATACAATTTATCCGTTTTACCAGTTCAAGGGCATTTGAGTTGTTTCCACATTTTGATTATTAGGAATTATGCTGCTACAAATGTTGTTATAGAAGTTTCTAGTTGGTCTCTGATTTTAGTTCTTTTGAGGATATACCCAGAAGTAAGATTGCTAGGTTATAGGGGAATTGTATATCTAACATTTTATGGAACTACCATATTATTTTTCATAACATCTGCATTTCCAGTAGCAGTACACAAGAGTTCCAATTCCTTGATACCTTCCCAGAAAGTGTTAATCCCTCTTTTTTTTTTAATTACACACATTTAATGCACATGAGTGGTATCCTATTATTATTTTGATATGCATTTCCCCCCAATGACTTGTGGTTATGAATATCTTTATGTGCTTAAAAAGAGTAAACTATTTCACCCCAAAATATGCTAATCTGGCAATGAATAACTTTGAGTTAAAGGCAATTAATGCAAAGTTAGGGAAACCTTTTTGCCACTTTCTACCTCTACCTTAACTACCTCAAAGAATTTTTCTCCTGATGTTAAAATGTTGTAAGTCACTTATTTTTAGGCCCAGCCAAAGACTGAAGAAGAGAAGAAAGGAAAATATTTTCTACCCTATAGAATTGAAGTCATTGTTTTTAACCTTTCTTCTTTTCTAATGTGTGTAGATATATAAATTTCTTTGTAAATGCTGCATTTCCTGTATCCTACACATTTTACTCTTTCAGTAAAGAGTAAATGTATCATCATTACCATTCAGTTAGCAGTATTTCCCTCTTTTTTAGGATTTATTCTCTGGTGTATGGACTATTCAGAAGATTGTTCTTAATTTCTAGTGTTTTGCTCAAAACTATGTTGTTGTTGTATTCAAATATGGTTTTGTTGTGGTCAGAAATAAGTTCTAAGATTTCTATCTCTCTTAAAATTTACAGAATTCTAGAAATCTTGAAATGAATGCATATTTTGCACTTTTTGGATTTAGTGTCTCATAAATGTCAGTTCAAAGTCGGTAAAACTAGGGCTTATGATGCTCATATTTGTTTCCTGTTCTTTTTTTTTTAATGTTTATTTATTTATTTTGAGAGAGAGAGAGAGAGTAAATACAGCAGTGAAG
>NW_027527136.1:52586-54861 GCF_008692635.1 Crocuta crocuta
AGGGACAAAGCGGAAGGAGAGAGAATCCAAAGCAGGCTCTGCACTCAATCCCACCAACTGTAAGATTGTGACCTGAGCTTAAATCAAAAATCAGATGCTTAACCAACTAAGCCTTCATGGGATCCCTATTATTCACTTTTCAATATGTGTATATTTGGCCCAACTTTTGTTGGATAATGGTACTAAAATATACTGAGTTTATTTACCTATTTTTCTTATAAAATCTGTCACTTTTACTTTAAATATTTGGAAACTTTCATTGTTAGATGCATCAGCATTTATGACTGTTATGTCCTCATAATGAATTGACTTGTCTCTTGGGAATACTCTTACTTCTGAACTTCTTTTATCTGATATGAATATGACTACTCGTTTTTAAAAAATGAAGTGAAAGTCACATAAATTCACCATTTTATTTAATACACCTCATGGCATTTAGTCTTTTCCTAGTAGTTTCAAGCACTTCTTTTTCACCCCTTAAGGATACCTTGTTATGCAGTAACTCTGTAGCCCTACTTTCTTCCAGGACCTGGCATCGAACTTCATTCCTTTCTATGACTGAACAATATTCCATTGTACTCACATAATTCATTTTATTCAGCTGTTTGTCAGATAATTCATTCTTAGGCCATTTCACACTTTTGGCTTGTGAATTCTTCCAGTAAGAACATTTGTGTACAAATATTTGTTTGTGAACCTGTGCTAAATTTTCGGGTATATACATAAGTTGATTAAAGATGACACTTGTTTACTTGTTCATAGTATGCAGAGACAGTTAGCTCAAAGTCCTTTGATGCCAATTTCACATTTTTACACATAACAATTGTTTTAAATTTTGCCAAATAGGAATATTTTTAGTCATTACAAATGACTGCTTTGCTTACATGGATGACACTGCACCCAACACCTGCTAGTCATAGGTATGAGAAGCCTTGGAGCTATAAAATGTTGTAAATATCTTCGGCCCATTAGAATGCTCTGACTTAGAGTTTCCCTCTTATGCTTCTGACTGCCTTCACCTAGGCACATAATCTCTTTTGCTCTCTCTGATTATCCTCCCCCTGAAGTATTCCTTCCCTTCCTAGTTGATGGCCACACCATTATTTCTGCAATGCCTTATGCTATGAGGGATTTCCTTCCTATCAAAATGCCACCTAAATATAGCTCCTTCTGTGAGGTCCTCATTTTTGGTTCTATCAGCCCCAAATCCCTGAAATTGGTATAATTGGCATAAGTATGGTTATTGTTGTTGTTTTGTTGTTTTATTTTTTGATATGGAGTATATTAAGTCAGTGGCCAATTGGTTGCCAGATTAATTAGGGAAGTTTCAAGTGGTCAGGACACAAAACTTGGACATCTCTGAATGAGTTTGGTGTGGCAATACTTCAGACTATACTGCACTATAATTGCCATTGTATCCCCTTGTGTTTCATTAGTCTAGTAAAGTAGGTGTGCCAGTAATTGAGTGAACCCACACAACTAGAACTGACTTAGAGGCTCAGAGGAGCTTGGGAAGGATGTCGATCCAGCAATGTGGGTTCCCCCCTAGGCGGACTTGGACATTACTAAGATATATGAGGCAGAACAGGAAAAGGAGAGACTACATACCCTGGATCAAGGGTGGGCTATGCCTAATTCTATAACCACAATTCGCTGGAATAGGAAGGATTTTCCCATTGGCCAGCTTATGAGTATGAATGCTCTGAGAGACAAGGTAACAGCAATGATATTTTTATCTGGTGGTGACAGCAATGATATTTTTAAAGACCAGACAAAGTAGAGATGCTCTGACAGGGTAAAGAGCAGGAAAGATGTGAGAGGGAGAGAGAGTTCTGATTTTCTTTTTTTTAATTTTTTTTTTAAATTTTAAATCCTTATTTTTGAGAGAGAGAGAGAGACAGAGCGTGAGTGGGAGAGGGGTAGAGAGAGAGGGAGTCACAGAATTTCAAGCAGGTTTCAGACTTTGAGATGTCAGCATAGAACCTGATGTGAGGCTCAAACTCACCAACTGTGAGATCATGTTCTGAGCTGAAGTCAGAAACTCAAAAGATTGAGCCATCCAGGTGTCCTCATGTGTTCTGGTTTACTAAGCACAAATGGAGAGATCCACCTTTGCAAACAGTGTGTTCTCATCTGCTTTGGGGAGTTCAGGATTCTAGTCCCTCCATGAGGAGACACTGAACCTTAACTCTTGGCTTGAATTGCAAGTCTTATTTAAAGAAGTTAAAGGCAACAGGGCTTTAAATTCTGCTTTTCCTTGTACTCTACAGCAGGT
>NW_027527136.1:55006-67607 GCF_008692635.1 Crocuta crocuta
ATCTAAAGCAGGTGGCTACCTTATTGACATATTGCCCCAAACTGGTCCAGCAGCTTTTCTCCAGGATGCCATCCAGATGAGGAGGCAGGAGCCCAATTTTTAGTGAAAAAGCCATACGGGGAGAGATCTGATAGCTTCTAGAAGAAAAGGCAGCACAATGCCACCAGAATGGTGACAAAGATAATCTACCAGCTGCTTTGTCAGTGACCCTCTGAAAATCAGTAAAACAGGAGAGACAAGAGGGTAGGATGAAGACAGAAAATCGCATTCTCATCTGGAGGAAGAAAAATATGCTTTCACTCTGAGACCCAGCCTCTCCTTATGGATATAATCTAGGAACTGTATGCAAAAGTACCTGCCTGGCTGTGTCTAAATAATTCTGGTAGAGTGAGCTCCACTTAATAGGACTGAAACAATTGGCTGCCCTAGTACAGATGAAACAATCTGTCTCTACTAAAGCATCCTGCACAATTCCTGTGGAAAGTGGAATAACCCGCAAGGGAGGCTTCAGACAATGGTATACATATACTTTCTTGATGTGCTTTTTTATACCTTGGAGGGTTATCCATTCACTAAACTTCACTAAAGTCATGATCATGGCAGGCAGTGAAAAATGTTAGGTCAGACCAAAGATGTCTCAGTCAGCTGGGGATTTTAGAGTGGAGTTATCTCTGTAGATGGACACCAGACAGGCAGGCAAGTTGGTAGAGGCTTAATTGAGTTCTGAATCCACCCAGTTGTTTCTCAGGGGGGGGCATCTAACATATAAATTCTCTTACTGTCAGTGATGGCTAATGTTGATACAATTCAACCAACCAAATCTCCCAAGTAACACTTCCAATATAACCAAACATAATATACATCTGCCATGTTTATTTGTTTGCTTTTTGTTTAAAACTAAACTAAACTAAAAGTACAGTAAAGTCTGTTGTTGTTTTTCCTTTGCTCATAAGGCCATGAAAGACAAATTCAGTGACAAGTGTTAGCTGTTAATTCTACAACAATATCCCACCTGACCTAAATCAAACCTACTTTCAACAGCGAAGCTGCCTCCATCTTAGGCCAAATGCAGGTTTCCATTTAAGCATGAGTCTAAGATGAACAAGAGAGGTTATACTGGATTCTGGAGAACAGGAAAGTCCCCAGTTGGATGATCTCAGGTAAAAGAGCAATTACAATACTTACCATGATTGGATTGCAATTCAGTAGTTTTCTCCTTTGGAACTAACCCTCCCTTCTGCACCACTAACACAGACCTGCCCTACATAGCAATCTGATGGTCACAGAGACAGGCCTCAGTTAGCAGACAATGACCTCCCTCCACCGCCTTTTTTTCTCTGAATCATATTAACTGTAATTTGGGTTCCAAAAAATAAACATCACTATGTGGCTGTGTTGGACATTAATCACAAATCTCCCTAATCCTAGAAAACACAGCCTTTAAAGGGATGTCCTCAAAAAGTAAGCAGCTTGTAAGAAAGACTAAGGAGTAACCATACTTTTAAGTATGAAAATTGTCCTGGTTTTGCTAAAACATGAACCTCTCCTCATTGTTCATCCCTGAGACTAATTTTTTTTATTTTTCCTTCATTGGAGTAGATTTTCTCACTCACCAAGTAACTTCATGAAATAAGTCTCAGGCTTCTACAGTGCTGCCAGGCTCCACTTGGTGGGAACCAATTAACCTTCTCTTAGTTGTATATGTGGTTAACACTCCACAGACTTGGATAAAACAAGGCACTAAAAGGGTACGATCCTGTCATGACTCACTTAGTTAAAGAAGGGTACTGATTCATAACATCTCAAATTTGAATTCTGTAAAATTCTTCACATGAAGCCATGCTAAAAATTGGAAGCTAACTATCAAGAGTTTTAAAAAGCTGTTCCTTGTATTACAACAGCTCTACCAGATTTATTCCTAATGAATGACATTCAAAACAACATAAGTAATAAATGACTTGAAGTGACAGACTTGGCTAACCAATTCCAGTTAGCCAAAAATTTATAGGAAAGTTAACCACAATCCATCCTCACCTTTGAGGTGAACATACAATTTTTTCTCACTTTTCCTATGTAGTTACTTAAGTAGTCCTGCACTTGCCCACCAGATTTGGATACAGGACCTAGGCACTTATCTTGTCTATTAACCAGAAACTCAAGAGTTGGCTTTATAGTCACAACATCTTACATTGTGGATCATACAATACATAGGATGGCAAATTTGTCCACATTCTGGGTTTGCTTTGGCCAACAAGTTTTACAATGAATATCATAATCTTCTTTCCCATAATCTTCTTCCCCTTCTTCTTCTGGTCAACTTCCCCATAAACCTCATTTATCAAGATGAGTGTTGTGATAGTTAACTTTTGTGTCATCTTCAGTAGGCTCTGATACTCATTTGTTAGATCAAATACTAGCCTAGATGTAGCTGTGAAGGAATGTTTTTGGTATGGTTAAAATATCAGTAGACTTTGAGTAAAGCAGATTATCACCATAAAATGAGTGGGCCTTCTTTAGTCACCTGGAATCCTTAAGATAAAAGGATGAGGTTGCCCAAGAAAGAAGGCATTCTTCTTCCAGACTACATTTGAATTCAAAACGATGACAGTACTTACCTTGGTGTGCAGTCTGCCAATAGATTTAAGTCTTGCCAGCCTCTACAATTATGTGAACCACTTCCTTAAAATCTCTGTCTTTATTCCCACCAACTTTCTGTTTTTAACACATCCTATCAGGATGGTGTTTCTGAAAAACGCTGACTAATACAGATTTAGGTAATGAGGGTAGACCTAGAGGAACAGGGCATTAAGGATAATTTTTCTGAAATTTATTCTCGAATCAGATTATATCTGAAGGTACATATGACTCTATTTCCAGCAGTAAACAGAGCATGGAACAAGAGTGTCATGGAAAACACCCCAGTGAACGTTCCTAATCAGACACAGGGTGACCAAGTGTCTGGTATCTTTGAACATTTTTGCTGAACTAAGTAGTTTAATGGGTTTGGTGGGTTGATTCTGTAGGAAAGGAAAGAGTTTCCTCTCTCCTCCTAGGTTCAATGTCTGGACCTACAAAATAAATTGATAGCAGGCATATTAACAGGAGAAAAGACATGCAAATTTATTTAATGTTAAAGGTTGTACTTTGTATGGGAAAGCTTCAGAAAAGGAGAGACCCAACAGAGGAGAGGCAAGATGGTGGAGAGTAGGGAGCTCCATGCACTGCACTCGCCCCCATATCTCACACGGAAAATATCTGAAACCATAGGAAACCTTACAGAACCCAAGAGACTGGGAGAGAAAGGACGCAGAAGCCACTGAGAAAGCCTTTTAACGTGAGTGCGAACTGGGGAAGATAAAATCGGGCCTGGATCAGAGACAGGAGGGACGGAGCGATCCCCCTATGCGGTGAGTGAGAGGGGAAAAAGAGTCTGAAACTACTCAAGATATGGTTCCAGCTGCTGGGAAACAGAAAAACCTCCACTCAGGGCACAGAAGGACTGTGCGCGCCAATCCCCGCTTGCCATCTCATCCCGGAGCGGCTGCGCACTCCCGGGCACCGCTCCTTTGTTCCTTTGTACTCCCAGCGTGGCTGGATTCCTGGAGGAGCCATGCGTGTACCTCTGTGCTCCGAGCTGGCTGGAACTTTAGAGGGAAGGAGAGGGCTTAAAACTGGGAGATTTGCCTGCGAGTTCGTGTTTGGGTGACGAGACACAGAGCGACCTGGTTTCCCCTCTCTGTAGTGGGCCAGATGCGCCCTACAGACAAACCCCCACCCATGCTTGCCAACCCTACCTGGAGGAACGGGAACAGCAGCTTCTGCCTCCACCCCAGGGATAGGCAAGCAGCTTGGAGTTGCCCTGAGGGGATTGTGAGGTTGAGTCTACCTCAATTTCAGTCAGGCTCTCAGAAACTAGCCTGGCCTGGCTTAAAGAGCACTACCCACCCGGCACGGAAGTTTACACACCCAAAAAAGGGAGGTGCAACCCTTGTTTCAAGAAGGGACTGGTGCACCATGACTCTCCTCCCCACAACCACTAAGGCAGAACTCCCACCTGTCTCATTGGATCACACCACGCCCATCCCTGCTAGACAGCTGCACTCATCCTTCTTTTTTTTTTTTTTAACCTTTTTCCCGCAACACTGACCTGATTAACTTTGGTCACCAGCTTGCTTAAACAGTCACAACTAGTCCATTCTATAGATGTAAAATCTACACCTACCGACATTTTCATCTCTTTCCCTCAGGAGTAATTAGACTATATAGTTTCTCTGGAGAACACCAGCGTCCTTCTCTCACCTATCCAACCATATTCCACCCTTTTCCCTTTGAAAAAAGCTTCTTATCCCTTCTGCCTTTTCATTCTATTTCCAATTTTTCCTCATCCCCGCCCTGTCTACTCTCTCTTTCTCTAGCCCTTCAATGAGCACTGCATACACCCGGCTATTTAACTGTAGCTGGGAAATCTGGTTATATGCCTTAATCCGTACTTTGTCCATTGGTTGTCTTCTTTTTTCCTTTTCTTTTCTTCTTTTTGAGAGTAAAATTTTTTTTAAACTCTATTATATGATCTGCATCCTGCATCTTTTCTCCTAACTTTTTCATTTTCCCTCTCAGTTTGCATGTTAGCTGAATTTGTCTGTGCATTTGTGTGCTTTTGCTCCCTGTGTGTTTGTCTGTCTATTTTCTTCTCCAGGGCTACCTCAAGAAACAAGCCAGAGTACACAAGGTGGAGAGTCCCCAAAATCACTGTGAGTAGGAAAATAAGATAACCAAGATCCCAACATGAGACCAAGAGATACCATTCAAAAAACACTCTCTGAAAGAATAGGCCCTGGACAGTCAAAGAGTCTTCTTGGATACAACAGCGTTCATTGGTTCAGAGAGCATAACAGGTCTTTAAAACTAACAAAAGCCAGAGAGCTATAAAATGATGAAACAAAAGAGCTCTCCTCCAAAGAAACTACAAGAAGACTTGACAGCTAATGAACTGCTCAAAACAGATATAAGCAGCATAACTGAACAAGATTTTAGAATAATAATAATAAAATTAGTACCTGGGCTTGAAAAAAACATAGGGGACATCAAAGAAACTGTGGCTACAGACAAAATGGAGAATATAAATAGGCATGGAGAATTTGAAAATGCGANGAATCATCCACCAAGATCAAGGGAATGCATTCCTGGGTTACAGGGCAGATTCAACATTCGCAAATCAATCAGTGTGATACATCACATCAACAAAANTGTCCAACAACGGACGAATGGATCAAGAAGATTTGGTTTATCTATAGGATCAAATACTCCATGGCAATGAGAAAGAATGAAATCTGGCCATCTGTAGCAACATGGATGGAACTTGAGGGTGTTATGCTGAGCGAAATAAGTCAGGCAGAAAAGGACAAATATCATATGTTTGCATGTATAGCAGGATTGGGTAGAACTTAACGGAGGACCATGGTGGAGAAGAAGGGGAGAAATGGTGGGGGAAAGGGGGAGAGGCAAACCATTACAGACTCTTGAATGCCGAGAACAAACTGAGGACTCAGGGGTGTGGGCAGGGAGGGGGAGATGGGCATGGGGGAGGGCACGTGTGGGGATGAGCACCAAGTGTTATATGGAAACCAACTTGACAAACTATTTCTAAAAAAATAAAACTTAAAAAAGAAAGAGAAGAGACCCTTCTCCTCTACTCCAAAAATAAATGAATAGATAGATAGATAGATAGATAGATAGATAGATAGATAGATAGATAGATAGGATGATAGATAGATGATAGATAGATAGAGAGAGAGAGAGAGAGAGAGATAGATAGATAGATAGATAGATAGATAGATAGATAGATAGATAGATAGATAGATAGATAGAAAGATAACCAGCATGGCTAGAAGGCTTTTATATACCATTTTGAAAAAAAAGATGGTAAATTAAAAGAAAAGTGACAAGACTAAGAGAAAAGTCTTTGAGCTTCAAAGAGTGGCAACTTGTGGGAAGGAAAATATTTGGATCAGCTGGTAGTAGATAAGGGCTTGTTAGTAGTTTATCTGTGTAGATTTTTTCAGTGCCAACTCTACCCCAGTGATAAGTGTGAAGCAGTGGCAGGGACAGGATCACCAAGGGGATTTATGTTCTGTTCTCAGGCAGATGTGGGGAGGGAGTGAGGTCATCCTGTGTGTATGTTTTCTCTATTGCCTTCAACTCAGGATAACCCTTATGCCGGGGTGGGACATTTTAGAGTAGAATATTTTGATCCCTTATATTTCTCCTCCCTAAAAATTCATTTGAAATTTCACATACTAAAAATCTAGTTAATAACTGTGAAGAAAAGATTTGAAGTAGTAGCTGAGGGTCAAGAGAGCTGCAAAGGGAGAGAAGAATGTAGATTAGAACAGGAATCACCAAACAGGAAAGAACAACTCTTAACAGAGTCCCCACACTTCATTAAACCAATTTCCCAATCCTAAGTTTATGTCATTTCAATAAATGACTGATGGAGTGTGATTATTATATAATTAACCTTCTCTTTTAAAAGGTATACATTAGACAATTTTTGTCTCATCCAACTTATGTAGAAATCCATTTTTCACCAATTATTATATAAGTTCCTTTCTGCTGGGCAGTCATCATATCCTTAGCGTGATGATTTTGGAGTATATCCAAAGTTAAACTATTAACTTCTAACTGGAGTGTTTCCAGCATTGGTGTAGTGGCAGTGAACTCTTATTCTACTACCATGGAGAGACTCAGGACTCTCTTTCCCAATTCATAATTTCCAAAACTTGGGGAAAACACTACAATATCATTGGGTAATGATATTCAAGTGGACCTCTTACCTGGAACATTTCTGTAATATTATGTTGTGAACATAGGATCATAAGTTTGTGATTTGCCTGGCGTTTAAGGTAGAAAGACCCATTATTTTGACCATTTAGGGAGATATCCTTCATATACTTATAGGCATACTTAGTTTTACTCCACTTTAGTTTATCATACTTTGCATTTTGTGTGTCTCATAAATTGAAATTTTCTGGCAGCCCTGCATCAATAAAGTCTTATCAGCATCATTTTCCCAATGGCATTTGCTTACTTTGGGTCTCTGTGTCCTATGTGGTAATTTGTGCAATGTTTCAAACTTTTTCATTATTATTAGATTTGATATGTTGATCTGTGATTAATTGTGCTTTGTAGATGTTTAATGTTGGTTAGCAATAAACCATTTTTAAATTAAGGTATCTATGTTGTCTTTAAAATATAATGCTCTTGTACACTTAATAGACTATAGTATAGTGTAAACGTAAATTTCATATGCACTGAGAAACCAAAAAACTCCCTTGACTTGCTTTTTGCAGTGATCTGGAAATAAGCTTGCAATATCTCTGAGATATAACTGTATTTTCATATAGGACAAAAATTCCAGTGTGGTTCATGGACAAGTTTAAAGTGCAGCCTGTAATTCCCAAGCTCCAGGTGAATGATAACTTTGTCATTTTCACACCTTTAAGTTTGTAGAACAGTTTGACTAATATCTGTTGTACAAAGTCTGCAGTCTGGTTTTTACAACTATAAATAAAGTTTATCTTTGTCACCAGACCACTCAGTTAGTCCAGAGTTTTGATCTGCCTATAAATAATTTGTGGTGTTGGACAGCCTAATCAGAAGCAGCTGAGCTGTCCTGGACACACACAAACACAGTGGCCTATGAACTAGGTGAAAGATTTGGTCATCTGGCAAATGTTTTTGCCATGATAGTCAGGGTTAGAACCATTTGCAACTACTATGAGATATTTGAGAGTACTGACTGTGACATTACAGAGTTTTATTCTAACATTGCATTGGTGTGATGCCTAAGGAAGGGTCCAGTCCAGTATCAAGCCTATTTTCAAGTGAAAGGAAAAAATTCCTTTCCAATTATTTTATGTGAAGAAGGGACAGACCTTTTTTCCACTGAGGTTTTTCTAGGCCAAATTAACTAGGTAGTGTGATGTTATAACTTGTGTATAACATACTAGTCTATTATTCATCTTCATTAGCTGGCCCACCACGTGTCACATTTGTGGGAATAAAAACTAGTTCAGGTCCCTTTCACTCTCTGGATGTTGACATAATCAGCAATCATATTTATTTGTTAACTTCCCAGTGTTTGGAATGCTGGTGCAAGGGAGTGTTTGGTTTGTGTTCAACTTGTTTATTAAAAAAAAAAAAAGTTAATAGGAATGAGAACAGTTTGAAAGATGATCCATTAGTGGAGAAGAGTCATAGTCAGACTTTCAACAAATGGGACACAAGGGAATATTTTCATTTACAAGGTCAAAATAGAGAAAGTTCTCAAGAAGAGAAAAATAAGTAAGTGGAGGTGAAATTTTGGATCTCTGATCTTAAGAAAAGCTATTTGTCCATGATATTGTCTGCTTCAGGAGCCTGGTAATTGGCTTTGGAAATCCTTAGTTTGAAGTCACCTGGAGGGATGGTCTTCCAAAAGCCTGGCATGGAGGACCTTTGTTTTATCTTAATGGCAGCATAGGTGGTCAGCAATACTTTGTAAGATTCTTTCCAGGAAGCATGACAGTGTTTGTTCAAACTTTGATGTACACTTGATTTCCTGGTCAAAAGTGATGGAAAACTTATTGGTTGGGAGGGGTTATGTCTCTTTTCCTTTTTGTTGATTTATTCCAATTTCTGTAATTCGCTCCCACTCAATCCCAGTTTCTTAGGTTATTATTGACACATATTAAAGTCGACAATGTGATGAGATGATTTGATATATATATAAGGTGGTTACCACCTTATTAGTTAACACTTAAATCTTGTCCCATAATTGTCTGTGTGTGTGCTGATGACACTTAATAGCTACTTTCTTAACAACTCTAAAGTACAGAATACAGTGCTTCTGACAATGATCGCCATGCTTTACATTACATCCTCAGAGCTTACTCATCTTACAGCTGAAAGCTTGTAACCTTTGACCAACATCTTTCCACACTCCTTATCCTCCCCATCCCAGGTCATCNGCTCGAACCCACGAACGGTGAGATCATGACCTGAGCCGAAGTCGGACGCTTAACCGACTGAGCCACCCAGGCGCCCCAAGTCAACACAATTCTGTAGTCTCATTTTTATGAGTTTAGCTGTGTATGAGTATTTGTACAGTGGGAACTTGCAGTATTTTTTCTTCCCTGTCTGATTTATTTCACCTAGTATAATGCCTTCATGTTTCATCTATGTTATTGCAAAAGATGAAAGTTCTTTCTGGAACTTATCCCATTACTATGTAATAATAATATTGTATATGTATATATACATATACATATTACATATGTATACATATATATGTAATATGTATATGTATATAGGTATGCGTATGTAATGTGTGTATATGTGCAATATGTATATATATACATATACATGTGTACTATGTACATGCATATATGTGTATATATATACATACATAGATGTATACATACATTTTCTTTATCTATTCACCCCATTGGTTCAATGATCAGAGAGGTGCTGATAACACTTTGAGATATTGTTTTCACTTTCTTTGGATATATATAACCACGGTGGCTGCAGCAGTTTGCATTCCCACAACAGTGCACAAGGGTTTCTTTATCTACTCTTCCTTGTCAGCATGCTACCTGAGTCCTGGGGGTGCTGATCATACTACCTGACTCCTAGGGGTACAGAGCATGCTACCTGAGTCCTAGGGGTGCTGAGCATACTATCTGAGGCCAAGGGGAGCTGAGATTACTACCTGACTTCTAGGGATGCTGAGCACATTACCTGAGGGCTAGGGGTGCTGATCATACAACCTGAGTCCTAGGGGTGATGAGCATACTACCTGAATCCTGGGGTGCATAGCATACTACCTGAGCCTAGGGGTGCTGACACTATCTAAGAGCTATGGGTGTTGAGCATATTAACTGAGTCCTACAGGTGCTTAGCATACTTCCTGAGTTCTACGGGTGCTGATCATACTACCTGAGTCCTAAGGGTGCTGACCATACTAATAGTGGCCAAGGGGTGCTGAGCATACTACATGAGTCCTAGGGTTGCTGAGCATACTCCCTGAGGCCTAGGGGTGCTGAACATATGACCTGAGGCCTAGGGGTGCTGAGCATACTACCTGAGGACTAGGAGTGCTGAGCATACTACCTGAGGCCTGTGTAAGCGGAGCATACTACTGAGGCCTAGAGGTGCTGAGCATACTACTAGAGACCTAGTGGCTGAGCATACTATCTGAGGCCTAGGTGTGTTGAGTATAATACGTGACTCCTCGGGGTGCTGAACATACTACCTGTGGCTTAAAGGTACTGAGCATAATATATGAGGGCAAGGTATGCTGAGCATACTATCTGAGGCCTAGGGGTGCTGAGCATAATATATGAATCCTATAGGTTCTGAACATACTACCTGAAGCCTAGCAGTGCTGACCATACTACCAGAGGCTTCGAGGTGCTGAGTGTACTACATGAGGCCTAGGGGTGCTGATCACACTACCTGAGTCCTAGGAGTCCAGACCATACTACCTGAGTCCTAGGCAAGCTGAGCATACTACCTGAGGCCTAGGGGTGATGAGCACTACCTAGAGCTAGGGGTGCTTAGCATACTACCTGACACCTATGGGAGCTGAACATACTAATGGAGGGAGGCCTGGGGTGTTGCATACTACTAGAAACCTAGTGGTGCTGAACATACTACCAGAGGCCAAGGGGTACTGACCATACTACCTGAGGTCTATGGTTGCTGAGCATACTACCAGAGGCCTAGTGATGCTACCTTACTACCAGAGGCCTAGGAGTCCTGAGTATGACACCTGAGTCCTAGGGGTGCTGACCAAACTACCAGAGACCTGGTGGTATTGACCATACTACCAGAGTCCTGTTTGTGCTAAGCATACAACCTGAGTCCAAAGAGTGTTAAGTATACTACCTGAGGCCTAGGGGTGCTGAGCATAATACTTGATTCCTAGGGATGCTGACCATACTACTAGAGTCCTAGGAGTGCTGAGCATACTCCCTGAGACCGAGGGATGCTGAGCATACTACCTGAGTCCTAGGGAAGCTGAATGTTCTACTGAGTACTAGGGGTGCTAACCATACTACAGAATCCTAGGGTTTCTGAGCATACTACTGAATCCTAGGGTAGATGAGCATACTACTAGAAGTCTAGGGGTCCAGAGCATACTATGTGAGTCCTAGAGTTGCTGAGCATACTATTTGAGTCCTAGGTGTGCTGACCATACAACCAGAGGCTGAAAGGTGCTGAGCATACTACCTGAGTCCCACGGGTGCAGAGTATTCTACCTGAGTCCTAGGGGTGCTGACCATGCTCAGAGACTGAGTGGTGCTGAGGATACTACCTGAGTCCTAGCGGTGATGTGCATACTACGTTAGTCCTAGGGGTGCTGAGCATACTACCTGAGACCAAGAGGTGATGAGCATACTACCTGAGTCTTAGAGGTGCTGAGCATACTTCCTGTGTCCTAGGTTTGCTGAGCATATATCTGAAGCCTAGGGGTGCTGAGCATACAACGAAAGGCCTAGAGGTTCTGAACATTTAACGGAGACCTGAGAGTCTGAGCATACTACCTGAGGTCTAGATGTGCTGAGCATACTATATGACTCGTAAGGGTGCTGAGCATATGACGTAAGTCCTAGGGGTGCTGAGGATACTACCTATGTCCTAGAGGTGCTGAGTATACCACCAGAGGCCTAGGTGTGCTGACCAACTACCTGAGGCCTAGTGGTTCATAGCATATTACCTTAGGTCAGGAGTGCCTAGCATATTAGCTGAGTCAATGGTTCTGAGCATACTATCTGAGGAATAGAGGTGCTGAGCATAATAAATGACAACTTTGTGGATGAGCATAGTAATTTAGGACAGTGATGCTGAGCTTGCCACCTGAGTTCTAGGTGTGCTGAGCATACTACCTAAGTCTAGGGGTTCTGAGCATACTACCTGAGGCTCAGTGGTTATGAGCATACTACCTGGAGAATTTATATGTTTCTAGAAAACATTCATTCCTGTCAGGTTTCATAAAACATTGGAACTGCACAGTGTATCCTCTTACAATTATTTTAACGATGCCTGTATCAGAGATTAGCTTCCCTTTTTCTTTCCTAATATTTTCTCTCTTTTCCTCATAAATATGATAACTAGCTGTTAATTGTTTTTTTCTTCTCATATCTTCAATTTTTTTTTTATAACCGTTTTAAAAATTTATTTATTTTGAGAGACAGAGAGAGCACAAGTGGGGCAGGGGGAGAGAAAGAATCCCAATTAGGCTCTTCATTGCCAGCAGAGACACATGAGGGTCCTGAACCCGTGAACCACAAGATCATGACCTGAGCTGAAATCGAGAGTCGGACACTCATCCAACTGAGCCCCCCAGGCACCTCTCATACCTTTAACCTTATCTAGTAGTTCCATCATCTAGTTAGTTATATAAAACGATAAAATGAATATTCATGCACCTACGTACCTATGTATCATTCACCTTTGAAAAATCTATATTTGAGAAAAGCTCTATTTCATTCAGGCTTCCCTTTACTTTTTAAAAAAATAAAGCATTACGGTAGAATGAATCTCTGTACCCGTTCTT
>NW_027527137.1:0-6949 GCF_008692635.1 Crocuta crocuta
TCACAGTTATTAACAGGTTAATGAAATCATATGTATTTATGATTCTTTTTAATTTTTTTTATTTTTAGAGAGACAGAGAGAGAGAATGCAAGTGGGGCAGTGGCAAAGAAGAGAGAGAGAATCTTCATGCTCATTGAGGAGCCTGTCACAGAGCTCAATCCCTGGACCCGAGGATCATGACTTGAGCAGAAATCAAGAGTCAGATGGTTAACCAACTGAGCCATCCAGGTGCCCCTCTAATTCTTAATTTATCTTAAAAATACATGTCCACATGTGTAAATAATCTTGTTTTAGAAATAATCTGAAGGGATTGATAACATACAAACCAAAGCCATACACTCAAAAGAATGGACACAATCATGGGCTGTATTTTCAAATACAAATATTTTATGATGGATCAATCTTTCAAATGAATAAGGAAAGAATGAGCCAATTGTACTGAATATGACATGAAGACTCATTTCCCTTGTCGTTTAAGATCTTTGCTAAAGACTACACAGTCCAAAGAGAATTTTTTAAAAAATCTGGAATTCTAAAATAAACAAATACATCAGACACTTTCCTGAGAGTAGTTTTTTTAAAAAATATATTTATTTATTTTTGAAAGAGAGAGGGAGGGGAAGAGAGAGAGAATCCCAAGCAGCTTTTGCACTGTCAGTGCACAGTCTGATGTGGGTCTTGAATTCACGTAATGTAGATCATGACCTGAGCCAAAACCAAGAGTGAGATACCCAACTGGCTGAGACACACAGGCGTCCTGTCTTGAAAGTAGTTTTTGATTTGGAAGAAGATAAGTTACATTTCAAGTATATTGGGGAGAAGAAACCTTACCAAGGGAGAGAAACAAATATATAAAAAATTTTTTCTATTTAGTCCGTCTGTGCTTTGGAAGTTCACAACTTTCAAGACAGAGTACTGAAGGAATGATGAGTTTGAGGAGAAACACAATGGGATAAATAAGTCTTCCAAATTATATTAAGTACATCACATTTAAGTTTATATTTTTTACTTGCATGTAGTGTCTCTTTCAAAATTATCTTGGCAGGAAAGAGCTAGAGAAAAGATTTTGTTCTTGAAAGTGAAGCCAGTGGTAATCTTTTTTTTCCAAATTTGAAAAAAGAAATCTTTTGAATGAAATGAAATTTCAAAGTTGAATGATCATTGACTTTGCCAGAACAGAAAAAAAAAATTGAATGAAGTCAGTTATTATTTATTTACTATTCCTCTTGTTTCTATCTCCTTCCCTTTTCTGAGTCTCCACTCTGTTAAAATGGAATTTTCGGTACCCGGATAGTACAGACTCTACTGGGGATTACAGTCATGATCTGCTCCTACATGAACTGCCTGGGACATCTTTCCGAATGACCTCAGGTCCAAAGTGCTTAAGCTGAATTTGGGTTACTGTAAACATGAACTCTTGTGGAATACCCCCTTTCATTTATATGTAACCTCAGGGATTTGGGGTCCTCTAAGAGGTGCTTCTCAGAAATGAGAGGGGTAAAACATTAAAAAAATTATTAATAAAAAAAATTAGGGGTGCCTGGGTGGTTCAGTCAGTTGAGCATCCGACTTCAGTTCAGGCCATGGTCTCACGGTTTGTGGGTTCGAGCCCTGCGTCAGGCTCTGTGCTGACAGCTCAGAGCCTGGAGCCTGCTTCAGATTCTGTATCTCCCACTCTCTCTGACTCTCCCCTGCTCATGCTGTCTCTCCCTAAAAAATAAACAAAACATTAAAAAATATTAAAAAAATAAAGAAGTAGGAGGGGTAAAATAGAAATGCAGATATTTGAGAGATTATTAACTATCAAAGAACATTTTGTCACTTATCTGCGTTAGTGTATGTAAAATGCTAAATATTTTAAGGGTGCTTCACGGTAATAGCATAATATTTAGAGACTGTATTTCCTGTTCCTTTTTTCAAGTTGTAGTATATGGGAGCAAGTGTTCAGTGGAGGAGATCATATTATACATTTATAAAAATATATATTTCTATAAATATGTATAACAAATATATGGTGATAAATATATGCATAAAGGTGTTTTTACGGGATGAAAGCAGGGTATAGTTTTTATATTTATATCATGATCCTCCAACAGCAGTCAAATATATCCAAAATACCAGCTGATACACCATCAAAACATGTTCCTGAAGATTTATTAAATATGAAAGAATAATGAAGTTAATAATAAAACTGAACCATATCTTTTCACTTTGTATTCATTGAGTTGCCCAAATTAATCAGAATCATTTAACTGCTACAAAGGATTGTAACTAAAGAGTGTTGTAGGAAAGTATAACCTTGACAAACCTGTTTGAGACTTATAATGACCCTATAAAGTGGTCATTAGAAATTGACAAAGTGTTGAAGTGACTTATAAGAAGCAACTCCTAAATGTTCATGATGAGGAATATTTATTTTTCTTAAAATAGTCCATAAAATCACACATCACACCATGAATTATTTCCTTTTTTTTTTTTTTTTTTTNTCCAATAGTGGAGCCATTTGTACACTGAGTTTTGTCATGCTGATGTGCTCCTATGTTAACATCTTGTATTCTCTGAGAAACCACAGTGCGGAAGGGAGGAGAAAAGCCCTCTCCACTTGTGTCTCCCACATCATTGTGGTCATCTTGTTCTTTGGTCCTTGCATATTTATATACACACGTCCTGCAACCACCTTCCCCATGGATAAGATGATAGCTGTGTTTTATACCCTTGGAACACCTTTGATCAATCCTCTGATTTACACACTGAGGAATGCAGAAGTGAAAGACGCCATGAGGAAGTTATGGAGGAAGAAGTTAATCTTAGATGACAAAAGATGAATGGGACTTTCAAAATTTTCTTCGTAGTTTGGATTTGGCTAGAAGCCCATAGAGAATGTTATCTTTTTATTGTGGTGTTAACATAATCAGGAGGTATGAGAATTAATTCCTTCAAGAATGAAATTACATACTGGTTAGTGTTGAGTCAGTTTCATGCGGAGGAAGAGACAGCACCAGGTACAAACAACCATACAAAGACACATGCTTTAGATGTCCGGCTGTGTCTCTGCCTTCTCAACTGCCTAGTATCACTATGATTTTGATACGGTGTTTCCCTGCCCTTCTTCATGTTGACTTCTGTGGTTCTCTGTTTATAGTTACACTTTTATATGCTTATAACCACAGCCTGGCAGGTTTTCCTCTTTCAAATGGCTCCCTTTATTAAACTGTTCAATCCCATCATTTATGATCATAAACCTTAAACTTGGTTGTTCTTCATGACTGAGCAGAAAACACTAGATTCAAATAATTATAAAATCTTTGTGTAAGGGATCATCTATAATCTAGGTAATCTCCCTTCTATTTTCTGGGGTTATGCTTTGAATTCTTCTCATATTTATCTAAATCTTTCTAGGACAGTGACAAAACACAGTGTGAATATTCACCCTTCTGAAGGAATTCTTTCAACTTAAGGATGTTCTGATTGTTGGGGTTGTACTCAGATATTATTCTTTTTGTAAAAACTACTTTTTGCTTCTAAAATGATCCCACCTAATTTGTAGAAGCATTAAGTTTTTCTTGAGTCATACAAATTATAATAATTTGTTTATACTGCTGGGTTATTATGGTTGTAGCATAGGTGTCCCAAATTAGTAGATATATTCATGGGGGCTAGACATAAAGGTACAAGCAGTTGACAGTTGAAATTGGGAATCTGAATATAATAACTGATAAAGAAAGAATGCTATAAATCAAAGAAGTCTTTTTAGACTTTGATACAGATCAGCAACATCACAGGTATGATTTATTTTAGTGAGCTTTAATATAATCTAGAAAAGATGGTAATTTGGAGTGACTGAGGTTTTTGCGAAAAAGGGTAAAACCTATATGCAGTAGAGAGGGATGTCACTATCTGTCACTTTTTGTCACCATCTGTCAACATTGCACTATTGAATTATGTGATCACTAAGAATCTTTCTGATTTTAACCTGTTTTCTTATTTGTATTTTTATTCATACGGAAAATTTAACATGAGTCTTTTTGTTTATTTCTAATATATGTTTATTTATAAACTACTCAATTATATTGATTACTGAATTTGTATTAAATTTGTTGTACCAGTAATGTTAGAACTTCTTAGCTTGAGGGGTGCCTGGCTGGCTCAGTCAGTAGAGCATGTGACTCTTGATATCTGAGTTGTAAGTTCAACCCTTAAGTTGGGTATGGGACCTGCTTAAAATGAAAAAAAAAAAAAAAACAATAAAAAAAGGAACTTCTTGGCTTGAAACAAAAGATCATTTATTTCTGTGTGGGAATGGAATCCCCTCTGTGAATTCGACAATGAACACCAGTTACATATATACATCACTTTTACTTTCCAGATTCAGAGTTTATCCATCTCAAGCAGTTTCTCATTGATTGCAGCTGCTGATTTTGCTCTTGGAAGGTTTGTGTATTAGTAGATTCCAGTTGGCAGAGTTTTAGTTAAAGTCCTCTTCTATTTCAAGACAAAATATGAAAATGGGTGTGTGTTGGATCCAATGTAGGTGCCTTCCCAGAGACACTCTATACAACATGTGTTCTGGACATGCTTCTAGTATGGAGCTCCTATGGCTACTGTCACCATATCTCTTGCCAACAGAGTGTATGATCTTATTCTAGGCCAAAATTTTATAATAAAGATAGTGGAACTGCAGAGCTGATAGAGTGTGCAACCTCACCAGGATTTTGTTGTGGCTGTTGTTTCTGAAGTCAGTGTTCTTATGGAGAAAGAGTGGGACTCTGACATCTACAGTAGACACATTTGTGTGGGGAGAGAGAACTATGAATGTGCAGATCATCTTTCATCCTCTTGGTTGTCATAAGTAGCTCCCTCTCCCTTGAAAGAGGAGAAACAGCAGTGTTTTCTAGCCTAAACACCTACTGATCATTTCATTTGAGGAAGCTGTCAAAAAATATTTGGATTCCTCATGAGCTTCTTTCTATACTCCTCATTGCTTCCAAATGTCTAACCTGGTGCAACTCACAGGGAAGTCCAAGCAGGAAAATCCAGTCTTGCTCTAGAAGGACATGTCATACATGAGGGAATTGTAGGGTTTTATGGCCACTATGTATAAGTGTGACCTAGGGGAGCACCTTATGATGAGGAAGTGTTAACTCAGAGGGGTAAAACGGAAGGCTGGAGTTGAGGTCTATCCTGATGGGCATTTCCTGCAGACCCACATCATTGGAGATGCCTTATCAAATAACTATGTTGTTTGTTTTACTCACAGAATTATTTGTTCGATCTGTGGATAAGAACTATAAGATGTAGCTCCTATAAGTATGAAAGACCNAACCGACTAAGCCACCCAGGCGCCCCTCTCATCAATTATTTTTATATAGTGTTCTTGAAATGACAAAATTAGATTGATGGAAAACAGATTTGTAATGGTGGGTGGATGTGAGTTTAAAGAAGGAGCATGAGGGCATGTTTGGGTGGGTGGAATAGTTTTGTATCTTGATGGAGGTAGTGGTTACATGAATCTACACGTGTGATAAAATAACTCCATGTACACATTGAATCGATATCAAATTGCTTTATATTGTACTATAATTATGAAAGATGTAATCATTGGGGGAAACTTAAGGAAGTGTTAATGTCACTTTTCTGTACTTCCTTGACAACTTCCTGTGAATCTGTGATTATTTCGAAATAAAACATTTAAATTAAACAAAACAAAACAGAACAGGTGACACAAGCGAACATGTGGTAGCATGCAAATTTACACAAGATATTTCCAGTTTTTAAAAAGCAGACATTCTTTTTAAACGGGCTATCCTGGGGCACCTGGGTGGCTTAGTTGGTTACCGTTCAACTCTTGATTTTGGTTCAGGACATAATCTCTTGGGTTGTTAGTGTAAGATTTTTTAAGTGAGTAAAAAGGACTCCAAAGCAAAATGTTCCGCAGAAGCAGTTTTATTGCATGAACCCTCGGGCGAGGTTCCGTGACTCAAGAGAGGGGAGTCGTGGAAGTCCCGCCCGGGTTGGGTGGTGAGGGGTTTTATAACCTGTTGGTGGGGGTGGGGGAAGTCCAGGTAACAGGGGCAGTCTCTTGACTGGAAAGTCCCGGGCGGAAGGTTTCGGATTGTTGCCTAAGTTTCTGTTTCCCTCAGAAGTCGCAACGGTCACCGATGTATTGACGGGAAGGTCAGCCATCTCATGAAGTCTGCCATTCTGTGGCATCTCCGCCCTACCTCTCAGCCAGCCCAACAGTTCAAGCATCATGTAGGGCTCCATGCTGATGGTGTGGAACCTGCTTGACATCTTCCCTCTCCTGCTCATGCTCTCTCTCTCTCTCCTTCTCTCTCTCTCTCTCTCTTTCAAAAATAAAAAAAAACTTCAATGAAATAAAATAAAAGTGCTATCCTGAAGATAAGTTTTGATTCAAACTTTGGAGGAACTAAGGCAACCTTGATGGACAGTGAAAAACAATCACCTGTGATTCTCTAAATAAAAATGCACTGACTTTAAATAATGTTGCCTACTGTTACATGTAATAGTTAAGAAAAAAACCTTTATACTTAAAAAATGTGTAAGTCTGAAGATCATAGAATTTTTTGACATGTGGCACTTGCTTAGAACTTGAAATTTGATGTTGTCAGGAGTTGAGTTGTGTCCCACCAGAAAAGAGTATGTTGGAGTCTAAATCCCCAGTACCTCAGGATGTGACCTTATTTAGAAGTAGTGTAAGTGCCTAACAATTGGCTTTTTTGATTGTAATGTAAAGTACTGACATGAAGCATTGATTGCTGAGACATCCGTTTCAAAGACGTCTCATCTGAAATGAACACAAAGCCAACTACACAACTAGATGAAGAACCAGGCCCCCTAAAGTCTTCCTTTGGAAAGCTCCTGTGACCTATAACTGACCATTTGAGTGACCCTTTGTTTTCCTTCCCATACTTTAATCCCACTCATATAT
>NW_027527137.1:8220-24299 GCF_008692635.1 Crocuta crocuta
TTTAATTCCATTCATATATTTTATTTTTTATTTTTATTATATTTATTTTTTATTTATTTATATTTTTTAGAGAGAGAGAGAGGAAGAGAGAATGTGCCCATGTGCACAAATAGGAAAGGGGGCAAAGGGAGAGGAAGAGAAAGAGAATCTAAAGCAGGCTCCACACTCAGTGCAGAGCCTAACACTGGGCTCTATTCAACAATCCTGGGATCATGACCAGAGCCAAAATCAAGAGTTGGACACTCAGCCTACTGAGCCAGCCAGACACTCTTTTTAATTTAATTTAAGTTTTTGAATTTACCACTCATGTGTTAAATTCACCAATAGTGAATCTCCAAACCCTGGGAAATCTACTCTTGACTCCAATAAAGGCAGAACCTCAGATTGGCAAGCTCCCTCTGTCTCTCTGTCTCTGTCTCTATACCTGTGACCAAACCGTACAACCCCAGGTGTTGTGGGATTTTTTACCTCAATACCCAGGATTCGTTGTCTCACTGCTTCAAAGAATAAAGAAGTGGACACAAAATGAGCAGCAGGCAAGACGTTTATTAAGAGTATACAATTAGAAAGGAAGAATAACACGAAAGCTCTCTTTGCAGAGAGGGGACATTCAAAACTGAATGCCTGTGACTATAGGGAAGGGTCTTTGTTTTATAAGGTTTTGGTTGCCTCCCCCCTCTTCCTGCTCCCTTATTTCTTCTCAGATCCTACTCTTATTGGTCAGGTAACTCTAAATGCCTAGTCATTCCTTTTTGATTGGTTACTCTCTATTATATGAGGGATGGTCTATGGCCATATCACTTCTTGTGGATCATACATTTTATAGTCTACTACATATTTTTAGTTAAGTCTTTTGTCAAATTCCTGAGGGAAACCTGAGGTGGAGTAGGTGGTGTCTGTTACATTTTTAATAGGAACCTTAGGCTCGAGGAAGTTTGCTGTGGTCAGATGCTCCCAACATTGTTCCAAAACATGTATTTTGGAACCTCAAGTCACATCCTTTTCCTCTCTGTTTTATCCTATTTTTTCCCTGTCATACATGTATGTGGTGTACCCTCTGTGACTTGTGAGCAATAAACTTTGTTTTGTCAAAGCCCCCTCATTATTGTTTCAACTGAGAAAAGGTGGAAAAACTGCAAAACTACAGGCCTTAATGTGAGGTCTCAGAGTTGCAATTTGGGAAGTGCAGATTTTGGTATGACCAGGACAAATGTTCCGCTCATTTGGGGAAAGCAAGAGGTTTTTGTGAGAAAGAAGAAGGAAGTAATCACATGATTTAGTTAAAAAAGAGGAGAGAAGAAAATTTGGTACTGACAGGTGGAGCAGCTTTTGATTACTATCTCATTGATTATTCTACTGATGCTATCAAACAAAACTATTCCTGGTATGCTGGAGTTAACTTTTTTGTTCTCATAAAGTTCTTCCCAAGAGTTTTAGAATCTGAATGATAGTTGTTTTGTTGGATTTTTTGGACCAACTACTTGTAAAACAATTACTGCTCAGGCCGTGTTAAAGAGTTAATTAGTTAGAAAGGAAAATGAATTTCAAAGTGGAGTCTCTTGTGTCAGAAATTTCCTAGCTTGTGATCAGGGGGTGTGGCTCTCAATGTCCAGAGGTCTTTGCATGTGGTTCCTCTGTCTTCAAAGCCAGGAATGGTGCATTTTATTCTGATTGTACTTTGAATCTTTTTAACTTACTCTTCTGTTATCAGTCAGGAAAAATTCTCTGTTTTTAAAGACCTTGTGAGATTAGGTAAGATTCAAACATATAACTAACAGTCAAGTTACCAGTAATCTCAATTACATTTTTGTAATTGATGTTGTAATCAACATTTAACATTTAACCTGTGACATACCATCACATTTATAATCCTGGGGGCTAGGGCAGGAAATCCTGAAAGCCATTTTGATATTATGTCTATCATAGAGATAAAAGAGTTTTGAAAAATTATAGCTTTAACCTGAGTCAGAGAATGTATAACTCAATATCTCCAAGCTAAAGATAGTTCTTCTATCTCTATTAAATATGCCACTTTTGCACCCTCCTCCAAATGTTATCCAGGAGGAAAGTATGACATTCCCTTAGGTGTGGAATAGTCTTGGAGGAAATATAAATAACATTTATATCAGCTTAAACAATCACTGTATCCAACTAAGTATATGATCTTCATCAGATATCTTACACAATCAATTCAGCTATAACAAGTTGGCTACATGCATGAACATGTCAACACCATGGATGAGCGCTGGAAGTGGGAATTGAAATTTCATTATTACAGAGTTTTGCTCATTGAGCTATTGTCTTGTTTTGTCCTTGTTCTGTGAATGACTTCACTCTAAAGATTGTGATCTGAATGCTTTTTCCAGTGATATTTCCATGTTTCTTCAGAAATTGTGTCAGAAAATTTCTAATAATAATAATAAAGAGACAAAAATACTTATAATAACAACAGAGAATACGTATTACTCATGGATAATAAAATAATTGTACTTAGAGGTGAAGAATCTAAATTCCAGAAAGATAAGTGTCTCACCCAAAATCATAGCTGGTGAAAGGCAGACCTGGGATTCAAAATCAGATACTCAGACTTCAACGTCTGAAATGGTAAACATGAAATCCCCCTGGACATCTGGTAAATGCTTATCATATAAAATAGCCTCTTCTCAATACTTAAGATGTATATCTGACTAAGTTTTGACACTGTTGCTATGGTGCATCCTTCAGCAGTCTTCCTGTTACCATTTATATGCGTAAATGCATGCGCATACACATGGGCACACGTGAAGTTGACTGTTCCTCCTTGCAATATTTTTTTAAAAAATTTTTTAATGCTTTATTTATTTCTAGGAGAGAGTGAGAGAGACAGCATGAGCAGGGGAGGGTCAGAGAGAGAGGGAGTCACAGACTCTGAAACAGGCTCCAGGCTCTGAGCTGGCAGTCAGCACAGAGCCCGACGCGGGGCTCGAACCCACGAACCGCGAGATCATGACCTAAGCGAAAGTCGGACGCTTAACCGACTAAGCCACCCAGGCGCCCCACTCCTTGCAAAATTTTTATCAAAAGCACGAAACTTAAATTGTTTAGGCAGTGAAACACTATTTTAAGTATAGTTCAATAAAAAATTAAAAATTAATCATTTAAATGTTGTTACTTTGCCATCATCAAATAATCAAAACATTATCTTATTTATTTTGTTGGTACAATTGGGTTTCCAATATGAGTGGACTGTACAAGTTGGGAGAACAAAGTATGTCTCCTAACTACACAATTCAAAATTTAAAAGTAATTTTGAGATATGCAGGACATTATTTTATTATGTTAATAAAAATCCAGAAATATTAAATAAGTGCTTAGTCTGTGTAAAGTGTAGTAGTACTATTCACAGTCATTGTAGGGTTAGTAAAGCATCTTAGCCAAGGTCAAATTCTACTATGCTAGTTACTAGCTGCTTAGCCTATTTTTTAAAATATTTTTATTTATTGTTGAGAGAGAGAGAGACAGAGCATGAGCAAGGGAGGGGCAAAAAGAGAGGAAGACCCAGGATCCGAAGAAGAAGGTTCCAAGCTCCCAGCTGTCAACACAGAGCCGGGTGAGGGGCTTGAATTCACAGACCATGAGATCATGACCTGATCCAAAGTCAGACACTCAACAGACTGAGCCACCCATACCTAGTCTTTTCAATTATCTTTGGTGCCTCTGTGGAAATATTAATAAGATCATCTCACAGGGTCATTATGTGAATTAACTTTTAAAAATCCCTTTTAAGCCCTTCACACAATTACTAGCATATTGTAATGACTGTTATCAATCATTGCTATCATACTTGCCATCATTAAAATTTAAATTATTAAATACAATATGAGAAAGAATAGACTCTATTTTCATTGAGTTAATAGTCTGTTGAGAAGATGAAAGAAGAATACCAATATTTAAAGGATATGCACAAAACCCCCAAAACAAAACAAAAAAACCCTCAGACTATCTATGAAAAGGGAATCAAATGATCTGGCAAAATGAGATATTGGGAGTGTAATGGGATGACTTGGGGATGGAATTAGATGGAGGAAAGGTGATATAATGAGGATCAGTTTTGTGGGAATGGGGACATTTATGTTCCACTGTAATCATTTTAAGGGAAAGCTGACAACCTTTGATATTAATAAATAATTAGCTTTGGTAATAGAAGCAGTAGAAGACCCTTAATAAATATAATGTATGCATTAGGGTTTATTCCTTGTGTAGAAATAGTAAGTCTATTTTAAAAACTTTTTGGTCATCCACCCACCATAAAAGCTACATTTGATGTTTAATGGTATATATTTGAGGAAATCTAAAAGACATCTATCATATAAAACACCTTAGAAAAGCCAAAGCAACAGCAAATTAAAATCGCCAGAGTTTATTTTCAAGAATTCCCATAGGGATTGCCATTGACACTGCACCCACATCCGTCCAGTGCCTTTAAATACTTTTTCTGACTCTTCCCCTGCAGCTTCTTCAAGAGCATCCAAGCCCAGCACGTTTAAGAAATTAGACCTTTGCTCATTTCTGCATCAAAGGGCAAAACAACAAGACAGAAAGGCCTAGATGTGTCTGGAATTGTCCTTCCAGTTTTGTGATATAATTCTCATTCTTGTTCTGACATACAGTTAGTTTTTAAGATGTATATTTATTTTATTTAATTAAAAAAGTTTAACATTTATTTATTATTGAGAGACAGAGACAGAGCATGAGCAGGGCAGGGATGGAGTGAGGTGGAGACACAGAATCTGAAGTAGGCTCCAGGCTCTGAGCTGTCAGCACACAGCCTGGCGTGGAGTTTGAACTCACATATCGCGAGATCATGACCTGAGTCGAAGACGGATGCTTAACCGACAGAGCCACCCAGGTGCCCCTAAGATGTATATTTATTTTAAGTATAATTTGAAAACTAACTACAAAATATGAAACTTTTTTCTTATTGCCTTTTTTGTTCCTGAGATCTATTTATTCTTTCGATTTAGAAGAGATTTTTTTTATCTCATTTGTGGTCATGAGTTCAAGAACACAAGGATATATCCCCTTAAATATTAATTGGAATTGGCTGAGACTAAATATGTGAGTTCTTTTTTTCTCCCAAGTTCCATCTTTTATTTATTCTTCCCTTTTCTATTTTGTATGCCNCATATAATACTGAGCACTAATCCCTGATATATGAAATGATTAGGAGTAGCATGGAAGAAACTTTTAGTGACCACAGTTAGAGAAGTTCAAATTATATAATTGGTGAATGTTTCTTTAACAAAGATAGATCATACATATATTACTAAAAATTAAAAAAAAAACCACCAACAGAAAAGTACAAAAAGACCTAAGTTAAATAGAGGGATAAAATAATTATTTTTTTGAAGGATTTGATTCATTTTTTTCCTAAATAATAAGATATCATCTTTTGTAAGATATTGGAGGTCTTCATGAATAAATTTTTTCTTTGATTTCAGTTCTCTTATCTATGAAATGGAAGATCCTATTAACCTACTCCAAGTCTTGGTCATTAGTTTGGTATTTTCAGTAGTGGTTAGTTGTCAAAACTTCCGTAGAAAACTATATCCAGTGGCATGTTAAACTCACTGAAAAAAATTATTCTCAGAGCTCCCCTTGTCTTATGATTGGTGAAGTATTTATAGAATATTATNTTTTTTTTTAATAGTTATTGTCAGATTGGTTTCCATCTAACACCCAGTGCTCATCCCCACGAGTGCCCTCCTCCATGTCCATCACCCCCTTTCCCATCTCCCCCACCCCCTTCAGCCCTCAGTTTGTTCTCGGAATTCAAGAGTCTCTCATGGTTTGTCTCCCTTCCTCTCCCCAACTATTTTTCTCCTTCTTCTCCCACGTGGTCCTCCATTAGCTTCCTCTAATTCCACCTATATGTGCAAACATATGGTATCTGTCCTTCTCTGCCTGACTTATTTCACTCAGCATAACAAACACCCTCAAGTTCCATCCATGTTGCTACAAATGGCCAGATTTCATTCTTTCTCATTGCCATCCATGACGTATTTTCAACCTCATCTAAAAATCCTCCACAAGTATACAAATTGATGCTTTCTGTACATGTGCAACATGGAAAGTCTCCCCCCCTGTAGAAGTCCCCAACTTAGGAAGCCTCCTAACCAAATAGATGGACATCCCTGGAGTGCATTTTGTTAATCATCACTGCTCCTTATACAAATAACATATTTTGATGTTTTCTTCCCAATTCTTCACACAATGCAAAACTGTCTCATTTCTACTCAGGCAGGCCCCATATCAATGAGAAATAAAAAAGTTTAGATTGAGAAGCAGATGTAACTCACTGAAAACTGGGGCATTGGCCAAGACCAGCCTTGGTGCATTGAGGTGTTTCCTCAGTTTAGACATGAATATTCGAGCTTTGTGAAAGGGAAGGGGTCTCTGAGATCATTGAGGGTCATCTACTAGCATGCTAGGAGGAATGGAGGCTCAGAGAAGAGTGGGTTGATGAAGCTTTCAAATATGAGAGACACAGACCTGTTATTTTCTGGTGCTCCATCCTTTTCACCAATTATTCACAGAGAAATAGAATTGTATTTACTTGAAGTATTATTGTCTCTTGTGCACAAAAATTCAGGGTGTTTTTGTGTTTGTTTGTTTGTTGAGCATACATGATATACAGTGTCACATTAGCTTTGGGCATACAACATAGTGATTTGCCAAATCTATATATTTTGCTGTGCTCATCATAAGTGTAGCTACCATCTATCACCACACATCACTACTGTAATACCATTGACTATAATCACTAAAGTATGCCTTTTATTCCTGTGACACATTCATTCCATAATGGCAAGCCTGTATCTTCCACTTCTCTTCACCCATTTTGACCAACCCCCTACCTCACCTTCTCTCTGATAACCATCAGTTTGTTTCCTGTATTTCCTTCAGTCTGAAGGAATCTGGGTTTTAAGGTGCAGAGTACATTTGTGGAAATTAGCCACAGTTGATGATTTCAGCAACAATTTTTCTCTTCCCCAAAGACCCTGACATGTGTAATGCCTGCAAATTAGCGAATTTAGAACATAAGGGGAGGCAGAAAAATAATGAACTATATTGAAAGGGAGATAAGAAAGACAAAAGCAGATTAAGTGAGGATTTTGTTTTGATGTTGATCTGGTGGTGATTATCTCCTGATGGGATTCTCCAATCAGAGAGGTGAAAGGGAACAGAAATGTCTACAATCCCATGGGCTAGTGCCTAATTCTGGTGTTTTTTTTTTTAATAAGCCTGTTATGGACACATATATAGCCCATATTATTTGGTAATGAATTAAAATTGCTTTTTGTGACAAATTCATTATTTGGTTTTTCTCCGAAGGCAAGCCTTTCAGAGTCTATTTGAAAATGGCTCTTATTTACATTTTGTTAACATTCTTATAATTTATCAACAAAGGAGGGGTGGAAAGGAACCTACCCAAGAACAATACATACTTTCTTGTTTTCCTACATATTATCCATGGATGAAATAGTGGGAGGGAGACTGGCTGCATGCTTAGGTATTTAGAATTTGTCCTTTATGTGTATAACCAAGGTTATGTGCTGTGCTTAGCCAATCTCTCTTGCTTGGCCTTTTACTGTTCCTCTCAAGGTATCATACACTAAATATACTGGAGGTTTTATTAATTCAAGAGTACAGTTCAAAATTCCCACTTCTGCAGCTTAAACATGCTATTGATTCTTGACTCAGTCAGCTCAATAATGCTGTGTAACATTACTTGTAGTTTACACAATAAGCATTTAAAGTGTCTTTGCAAAAGCTGGGGTTCGGCTGATCTAAGGGTAGCTTTACTGTATTCACACAGCTCTATTTTTCTCATGCATAAAATAGAAATGTTATATTAGTCTTTGCTGAAATTGAGAGTTTATGTTCTATACATGTGATGTTTGTCATCACCATTGATTGTTACAGAAGTTTGACATTGTCAGTCTCTCTTTTCACCTTGGTGCACTTAACTTCTGGATTTTTCTAATACTAAAGTGTGAAATAAAGACTATTTTGAAGATTTTGATAAAGCGATGAAGTTGCATTGTATCTCAGAACAAAACTGGTCATTGTGTAAGATATGAACAGAATGAAAACACTGTCAAAATGAGGCATTCCCACTCAGTTATTATAAAAATGGTGAATTCCAGAGGCTCAGACATGTGACAAGTGTTTTAATCTCCTGGAGATTAAAAATGAAAAAAAAAAGATAAAAAGTGAAATAAATAAAATGGAAAAGAAGGATGAAATATGGAGAAACATGAAAAGTAACTTTATGTATTAAATTGAACAGTGTTAAGAAAACATGTTTAAAATGTTTTTGCTGTGTTTGGGGGCAGAAGTGTAACCACTGGTTAGAAGACATAAGAGGACATACTTTTATTATTTTCTGCTATAAAATAAACTAGTTTATCCATCTGGTAAATGAGAAACATTGCCATTTATGTTCATCAATGAAGGCTCTACTCACAGTCATATCTGTCGTTTGTAACAACAAGGTTGTAAGACTATGAAAACTATAAAACTCCAGTGTTTTGAAGTCAAAGTTGTGGTTGTATGTCTATGAGATAATAATCATCTTATAAACCAGACTAACCTCTATCAGAAAGGAAGAGAGGTAGGTTCTAATGATTCTTGTTTATCTCTTTCCAAGGAATCAAGAGTAGTCTCTCTGAGCTCCTCTGATTGGATTCACCCCAGGGGACTTTTTGAACAGACAGAAGTGTATAAAATCACTGGTAGAAACTTGAATACATTTTCATATATCCTGCTTCTTGGCCTTTGAAAATAATAAACCTGTCGGCTTTTACCATCTTAAGGATGTCAGACCTGTAATAGATCTAACATTGCTTGGTATTCAAGATGTTATTAGTGCAAAGACATGAAGGAAAGAATATTGTGGAGGGAATTTTTTTTTTTAAATTTCTGAGAGAGAGACACACACAACGTGAGTAGGGGAGGGTCAGAGAGGGAGGGAGACACAGAATCCGAAACAGGCTCCAGGCTCTGAGCTGGCTGTCATCACAGAGCCCGATGCGGGGCTCGGACCCATGAACCTTGAGATCATGACCTGAGCCGAAGTCGGGTGTTCAACCGAATGAGCCACCCAGGCGCCCCTGTGGAAGAGATTTTCAAATAGATAATGTTTATTTATTCCACTGGTTCATAAATTTAGTTCAAGTTTAGCTCCCTTTGCATTGTTAAGTCGACTAGATAAGAGCATATATTCAATCTTTTAAATGTTTTTATTTTATTTTTGAGAGAGAGAGAGAGAGACAGACAGACAGAGTGTGAGCAGAGGAAGGGCAGAGAGAGAGGGAGACAGGATCTGAAGCAGATTCCAGGCTCTGAGCTGTCAGCACAGAGCCCAACATGGGGCTTGAACTCATAGACTGCGAGATCATGACTGGAGCCATAGCCAGAAGCCCAAAGGACTGAGCCACCCAGGCACCAACAGGGGCATATGTTCAAATGTAGGGTTCCTTGGATTTTATTGGCTCATAGACCTCTTGTGCTTTAAGAACATCAAATATCATCTAATTCCAGTGTTTCCAAATCTAAGTGCTCAGATGTGCCACTGACTATACAAAAATTATGGCAAAAGCTTATTAAAAATACAGATTTTTGACTACCTCTTTACCATGGCCTAGAATATTAGAAACTCTTAGCACAGACTGTGTTATCTGTTCAGAATTCTCACAAGGTGATTCCCATGATTGGATAAGTTTGAGAAGCACTGACATAATCATCATTCAAAACTGAGCAAATGGAAGTGCATGGAGATTCCAAGCTGAAGCAATAAACATGGCTTTGTGTGGTCCTATCGCCAGGGTTTTTAAATTAAAATTTCTAATTATGATGCCGCCTTTCTTATCTTTAATTTTATGAATGTATCAACATCAGAGATAATTTTTTAAAGCACTATGTACAGTTTTCAACATAACGTACACACACACACACACACACACACACACACACACACTCCACAGCTGTAAACACTTACCCAAGTATAGGTAGTAACTTGAATAATCAAAATTGTGCAAAATCAATAAAACAATGAAAGGGATAATCAGTGATGTGTACATTTGTTATAGGAAAATAAAGCTCAGTTTGTTTGATGTGAAGGAGAGATGTGTGATGAATGGCTCACTGTACTCAGTAAAGCTGCTTGGTTCAAACATTGGAGGAAATACAGTTTCCAAACCAGACATTTCAGCACTGGGTTTGCCCTTTTGATTGAGTCAGATCACCTACTCATCACAGATGTCTTTAGTGTCATTGAGTTTCTTTAGTTTTTTCTTTTGGTCACTTTACAGTAATGGGGACCGCTGGCTATGTGCAAGTCAAAATTAATCAGTTAGCAGAAGCATATTAATGGGGTGTTAGAATTACAATAAGGATCTTGAAGGTAGTTGTCCCCTAATTATTGTTTGGGTAAAGAAAGTGTGTCCTAGAGAACGGAAAGCTTTTACACAAGAGCGGAAGATGAGAACAGGTCTTTCATTTTCAAGCGTGTTTTACCTTTCGCATGTTGAACACATCTCATCTCCCTTTGTAGCCTCACTAGGTTAATTTCTACTGCATTTTGGAAAACTTATATCGGAGCACTGTAGCTCAGATCTCTGTTATTTTTCAAGTATACTTTTGTGGATGCAACACATTCAAACTGAGTGCTCAATATTTTTCAATCACAGTTCTAAATGCTAGAAAACAGCCTTAAATGCTGCAGAGTAGGCTCTGATTCTTTAAAGAAAATGGCAGAAAGGCCAAAATGGGGAGGAGGAAATAATGGTGCTGAGTATGAGCATGCTGAGTTTGTGAGTTTAATAAACTTCCTCTGGCCTGCATATTGCAGAAAATTTATCTGATTTTGAAATATTAGAACAAATATAATAATAACGATGACAAATAATACCCCAGTTGTGTAGAATGTGTTATTCTCTCCCTTGTCCCTCCAAAAATCCTGTGATGTTGTTATTGCTGTCTTCACTGAACATATCAGAACATTTAAGATCATCCGGCTTAAATTGTTACCTTCAACTATTTACCATTAGCCTCGGAGAAAACCTTCCTTCCCCACAGTCTTTTCATTGCATTCTTTACTTCTGCATTCCTCAGTGTATAAATCAGGGGATTTAACATGGGGGTGATAATGGTATAAAATACAGCCACCATCTTATCCTCTGAAAAGGTAGTATCGGGGCGCATATACATGAAAGTACAGGGACCAAAAAAGATGATGACCACAGCAATGTGGGAGCCACAGGTGGAGAGTGCTTTGCGCCTGCTTTCTGCTGAGTGCTTTCTCAGGGACATCAGGATGATGGTATAGGAAATTATCAAGATAACAAAGCTCCCCAGAGCAATGGTACCACTGTTGGCTGTCACAACAACACCAACAACATATGTGTCCGTGCAGGCAAGTTTCAGCACAGGGTGGACATCGCAAAAGTAGTGATCGATCTCATTGGGCCCACAAAAGGGTAGCTGGACGACCAGAGCCACTTGGATAATGGAGTGTAAGAACCCACCTATCCAGGTCCCCAACAACATTTTATTGCATCTGTCCCAGTCCATGATGGTCGTATAGTGTAGGGGTTTACAGATAGCCACGTAACGATCATAGGCCATTACGGTAAGGATGAAGATCTCAGTGCACCCGAAGAAATGTACCCCAAAGAGCTGTAACATGCACCCCACATAGGAGATCGTTTTGCTCTTGGCCAATAGGTCAACTATCATCTTAGGAGCTGTGACCGAAGAGTAACAAATATCCACAAAAGACAAGTAGCTGAGGAAGAAATACATAGGAGACTTGTAAAGCTTGCCCGTGTAAACGGTCAGCATGATGAGGACGTTTCCCAGAAGAATGACCATGTAGAAGAAAGAAAACACCACAAAACAAATCTCTTCGACCTCTAGGTTCTGAGAAAGACCCCAGAAAACGAATTCAGTTACATTGTTTATTTTTTCCATGGAATTAGTCTAACATGCCAGATTCCCAAGAGACAAGGAAATTATCTGAAAGAAGAACATAACAAGCAAAAAAGACATTTATTTCTGACTCAGGATAAATGGAGAATGATAGTAGTTGAAAATGGAAAAATGGGTACTCGCAGCTGCTTGGCATGCATCCTTAAAGAAACTGAGGTGTCCATATTTTGATCATCTTACCTCCGTTGGACAGTCCATTCCTTCACTTCAGATGAAGAAACAAAGGCCAGAGAGATAAAGCAAATTCTCTAAGCTATACATCTAATCAAGAATCTTACCTTTTTAAAAGTTTTTAAAAATCTATTTGTTTCTAAATAGTTTTTAGTTTATTAGTTCTAATCCTGTATAAGCCACCAACTCAATTTTTGAAACAACTCAGTGATGGGGGGATATGGTTATATTTATATATCTGGAAAAACGCTTTATTTTTGTCACAGAAATGAAAACATGTACCGTATTTTCCCTTCTGAATATTTCCATGAGTGTTCAAATAGTTGAATGTGGTTGTCCTCTGCAGGATCTTCTTAGGAAACTGATTTTTGTGTTCATGAATTTATGGTCCGCTATTTGATATCAAGCTCTTATAGCCAAGAGGTGGTGGGTGAAGTTAAAAAGAGGACTAAAATTATCCCAATCTCATTCTGAGATAATGGTGCTATAACTCTAGAAAAATCATTTAGTTTCAGGGGCTTCTGCTCTCCTGTTTGTGATATGAAAAAGTTTCAATTTCATTATTCTCTATCACATGAACAGTTACATCTACTATGAAATTAATTCAGTTCTGTCTGCTGGAATAGCCATGAAACCCTGATAAAAGCAATAAAATAAAAATAAAATAATGAAAAAAATAAAATAAAGAAAAGAAAAGAAGATAAAGCAATAAAAGGAACTGCTAGTGACACATCAAGATGTTTTGGATCCGAAAGGAGGGGAAATGAAATCTGGGGGTAAGTTCTCTTCTTTAGACTCAGTGTTTGAGGTCTCTCTGGGAATTATTTTGCCATAGACTTATCTGTTCGTTCATTCATTCATTCGTTCATTCATTCATTCATTCACTCATTCATTCATTCATTTCTTAAATAGTTTATTGTCAAGTTGGTTTCCATATAACACCCAGTGCTCATCCCAACAAGTGCCCTCCCCATTTATTTATTTTTGAGAGGGAGAAAAATGGGGGGGAGGGGAGGCAGAGACAGAGGGAGCCAGAGAATCCCAAGTAGGCTCCACACTGTCAGTGCAGAGCCATCTGAGGTCTCTAGCCAACTAACCATGAGATCATGACCTGAGCTGAAATCAAGCGTCTGCCACGTAACCAATGGTCTGAACCATCCAGGGGCCCCTGTCCTAGTATTTAAACATTTGTCTGTTAATTAGAAAACAGTAAATGATAAAGAGAAAAAAAAGGAAAGACTTGCTCTTAATCTCAGTAATCCCTCATGTGTCCTTTTAATCTTTCAGGTTTAATCTTAGCTTTATATCTATTCTCCCACTGAGGAGCATTACATATTTCAAAGAGGTCATCACTGGATACTTTATATCACTTTAGGAAGAGGATAATGTCAGATGCAGCTTCAGTGCTGGGACTTCAGGCACTGTAGTAAGACACTGGAATGTGTGTATGGAAAGGGGTATGTGCAATAGTCTTGATTCAAACGTACAAGTTCTTCCTCAAACTGAGCCATAGATGGAAAGGATTCTTTTAGTTGTAGGTTAGGATGGGTTGCACAGTGTTTTAGTGTTTTTGTCCATCTGAGGCCAAATCCCCTCACAATCTGTCACACCTAGCACTTTTGGCTTCTACCTGACTCTGTGCTCTCAGAGGTCTCTGAAGCAACATTGTGTCTGTTTCTTCCAGCTTTTGGGAAACTACAAGTCTGTACTTCCTCAAGTCTGTATATTAGAGCTAATAGAATGATCATTATAGACGTGTCTTCTCTTATTCAGCACAAAATAATGATAATCATAATAATGGTAAAAAAATCATAGTAGCATTAATAATTCAGATTCAGACTCAAGATTACCCCCTTGATTTTACATGTTTATTCTCCTTTGTTTTTCTTTCTGACTTAAAAAACCAAACCAAAAACAAACAAAAACAAAACAAAAACAACTATTTTCCCCTGGAGAGAGCCCTTCAATTTAAGAGGGCTCTATAATAGTTTTTGATAACTGAGAATTATGTAGCTCAGTTTGCATTTAGAAGAAACTGGCATTTAAACAGAAGTCTGGATATTATCCTTCCTTTATTCAATCAATATGGTCCTAGAGGAACTCTTATTTCTCTTTGAATCAAGACTCATCTCAAAGAATTTCTTCCTTCAGAGCATTTCAAACATGACAATTCCTCAATTTCTTTTGAAAGTATTGTTATATTCTTTTTCACAATCATGTTGCTATAATTTATACATGATTCTAAATGTATATAACTTATAATCATGTGTAGATGCACTGTACTTTCTGATCATCATCTTAATAAAGTTATTCTTCCCTTATTTCTGAGAACAGTGTCTTGCAATTATCTTACAGGTGTTCAAAATATAGCAATTTTATTTAATTCCCCTTTTCCATAACCCTTTCTATTTCAATTTTAGAAGAAAAACATCTCACCAGTACTGTCCAGGGCTTGAATTTGGTTTTATATTTGTATCTCTTCTGAGATAATTTGGGTGCAGCTACCCATAAGAGAGTAATGCCTTAGGAATTGCTTTGTGAATGATCAGTATCAGAGAATCTCTGACCTCCAAAACTCAAGGGCTGGTAAAAGTCAAGTCTTCCTCATTCATGCTTCTATCTCTCACCTGTGGAAATCTGCAATTTCACAGTGTCTTTGGCAGCCAGTGCTCCTTTCTTTACTTCTTATTAGGTCTATTCAAAGAGAATGATGCAAAATGTTAATGACCTTGGGGAAAGCCTTCCTCCCAAAGTCTCCCTCCATTCTCAGAACCGCAATAGAGAACTAACAGTGATCTCATCAACGTGTTAAAAAATTTTTTTAAAATTTTCCTTACTTGCTAAATTTAAAAACCAGTCAGTTGTTGCATTTAGGACCATATTACTAATTCAAAGCATTTCACTAAATAGAAGTAATTGTGTATGTTTGATATCTTGTTCATGAGATTTTTATGTTTAAATATATAAAGATTTTAAATATTTAATGTAACACATATGTTAAAATATCAATTTGGGGGTTATTTATTGAATTTTAATTCTACTCCTTTGAAAGTTTTAGATTGGAAAATACTTGATTAAGTAGTGACACGGGGATTCACTTCTTTCCTTCTTAATTGAACCTCTGATTTCTGGGAGAAATTGGTGGAAAGTTTACTTCTAGCTCATACCTCAGACAAATGGTACTGCAGGCTTTCAGTCTTTTACCTTTTGACTGTAAGCCATTACTGTTGACTCTTGATCACTGATATTCTTTCTTGTTCCTCTCCTATTCCTTACTCTTTCCTTTCTCCTCATTCTTGCTCTTCTTTCTTTTGCCTTCCTACTTTCATCAAACCTCCTTCTTCCTTTTCCATACAACGTCCAAAATTCCAGACTCTTACATGTCTCTACTTTTATACGGAGTGTATCTACTTCCAAAGCGCCTTTCTTGATCTCACTGACCCTTCTATGGGAGACTTTATGTTCCTTTTCCGATCTGTAAATAGCCATGAAGGGGGAGAAATGTAGCCCTTGGCTTCCCTTTCCCACTGGCCAAAGTTCGCCCTACATCTGGTCATGTCACTAGACCCTTCCTGCAGCTGTGGGAAAAGACAGAGCCCAAACTGGCAGTGGGGGCATTCAGATCAGGAGGCAAGCTTTGTGGGAAAACTACTGGGTGTATTTAGGTTCCCATCATGTCACACAGTCTCTTCTACCTCAGCAGCAAAAGGAAATATTGATAGGTAGGATTTCAGAAGTGCCCACAGGGGCGCCTGGGTGGCTTAGTCGGTTAAGCGTCCGACTTTCGCTTAGGTCCTGATCTCGCGGTTCGTGGGTTCGAGCCCCGCGTCGGGCTCTGTGCTGACTGCCAGCTCAGAGCCTGGAGCCTGTTTCAG
>NW_027527137.1:24765-52403 GCF_008692635.1 Crocuta crocuta
CCCACAGAGATGTGAGTCAAAGTCCTATCATGTCAGGTTCACAAATAACCTAAAGATGGAGAACAGTTTCCAGAAATTTCTTCATCAATGGGATCTTAATATCATGGGAAAATGCAGGCCATTGTTAAGGCATCTCGGGCTACAAGCAAGAGAACTACAGGAGTCTGGGTGACATAACAATGTTGGAATCATTCTTGATCCCCCTCACACTCAGCACTTAGCTCTCGGTTGCTTGACTGCTCAAGTGACATTCACTTTCACCCCAAAGGGACTTGACTCTTTCCTGCTTTGCCTTTATCAGTGGATCCCCCTGAAAATGAATCACCTTTATAGTAACAAGATAAAAGATTTGGAATAGCACCCTCACATACAGTATATGTTACTTCCCAAATTGAAAGGCCCATAAAATACTGTGTCTCTTTCTTACTTGTAAGAAATGTAAACAGAAAACATTTTCTTATTTTAGTTGAGGAAATCTCTGTGTCCGCCAGACCACAGGAGTCTTAAGAACACTATCCATGTGACAGTTCCCCGACACCTCACAGTGTTTATCTACCCTTTTCTGCCTTGTGTGAACTTAGTAGTTGTGTAAGTTATCTACTGCAACACACTGGCAAACAACACTAGGCCAAAAATTAGTGGCTTACAACCACAAAGCTTAACCCACAAATTAGTAGTTTTAAATTGCAAAACCAAAACTTAAAGGCTTAAAATGAAAGCAATTTAGTTGATTTGATTCTGCTGTTGGGGTGGCATTCAGTTGGGTGGTCCTTCTTGTGGTTTCCCCTGGAAACACTGTGAATGATGAGAATGGAGTTTGAACGGAGTACACGGTCCAAGATGGCCTCATTCATATATTCGGCAATTGGCTCTGATATGTCAGTTCTCGTTCATTCTCCAGGAGCATAGACTGAGGTTTACAATACCACAGTTGTTTTAGGGCAATGGTTGTTTCACAAAAGTAAAAGCTTCAAGACCTGTCAAGCCAAGCTTTAGGGATTAATCAACATCACTTTTGCCACATTCTGCTCATGTGGCTGAAGGTTATCTGTGTCACAAGGTTAGCCCAGGTAAAAGTATGGAGAGATAGATTCCACTTATTTTAATTGATATATAGCTAGTACATAACATTTTTTTTTTACAAATAGTTTATTGTCAAATTAGTTTCCACATAACACTCAGTGCTCATCTCCATAAGTGTCCTCCTCCATGCCCATCCCCCCCTCCCCCCCACATCCATCAGTCCTCAGTTTTTGTCAGCATTCAAGAGTCTCTCATGGTTTGCCTCTCTCCCTTTCCCCCACCATTTCCGCCCTTCTTCTCCCCCTTGTTCCTCCGTCAAGTTCCTCCTAATCCTCCTATACGTGCAAACATATGATATTTGTCCTTCTCTGCCTGACTTATTTCGCTCAGCATAACACCCTCAAGGTCCATCCATGTTGCTACACATGGCCAGATTTCNGTGTCTGTTTTTGTGCCACTAGTACATAACATTATTATTGGTTTCAGCTGTACAACCTAATGATTTAATATTGCATAAATTCAATATTGCAAAATGATCGCAATAATGAGTCTAATTAGCATCCATCACCAAACACAGTTATAAATTTTTCTTGTGATGAAAACTTTTAAGAGCTACTCTTTGCAATTTTCAAATAAATAATATAATATTATTAACTGTAGTACTATGTTATACAGTATTACATTCTCATAATGTAATATTTATTTTATAACTGGAAGTTTCTTCCTTTTGACCATCACCCATTTCACCCAGTCGCTCTATTCCCCACTCTGGCATGTCAACCACCAATCTCTTCTCTGTATCTATGAGTTCAGTTTATTGAAATCTTTTTTAAGATTCCACATATAGGTGACATCATACAGTATTTGTCTTTCTACGTCTGAGTACTTTATAAGTCATTATTTATTTATTTATTTATTTGGAGAGAGAGAGAGAACTACCTGTGGAGGAGTGTAGAGAGGCGGGGCAGAGGGTTCCAAGCAGGCTTTGTTCTGACAGCAGAGCCTGATGCAGGGCTCAAACTCACTAAAAGCGAGATCATGACCTGAGCCGAAGTCATATGCTTAACCGACAGAGCCACCCAGGCATCCATCCCTATGTTTGACTTACTTAGCATAATGACCATAAAGATCCTTCCACATTGTTGCAAATGGCGATACTCAAATGGAGAACAATATCTCATTTTTATGAGAGCAGAAATTTGGAACTGTTTAATTAAAGCTGGACCTGTCCAGATCTTCTGACTATGTTTCTACCCCCACCTACACACTGCTGCCCCACTTAGGGTTTTGTGTTATGCTCCTCAAGCACCTGGATCATGGATTTCTCAAGTAGCACAAAGAACCATTGCCTTTAATGGGCCACACAGTGATCTGTACTTGGCTATTGAAGTAGATGTCCTTGGTATAGTTCGTAAGGCATCATTTTGCAGATTAGAAATGGATTTTCCTTCTCTCTCTCTCTCTCTCTCTCTCTCTCTCTGAGAGATGGAAAGACAGAGAGAAAGAGAGAGAGCATGAGCAGGGGAGGAGCACAGAGAGAGGAGGACAGACGATCTGAAGCAGGCTCCATGCTGACGGCAGTGGGTACGATGTGGGGCTTGAACTCATGAACCATGAGATCGTGACCTGAGCTGAAGTTGGACGCACAAACCACTGAGCCACTTGGGTGCCCCATATGGCCTTTCCCTATGCCACATGCTATTTATTTCCCAATAATAAAATTTCTCAGTCATTCTGTATGAATTATACAAATTAAATGATCAAATACAATGTTGACCATTTATTTTTTATTTTTTTTTACAAATAGTTTATTGTCAAATTAGTTTCCACATAACACTCAGTGCTCATCCCCAAAGTGCCCTCCTCCATGCCCATCCCCCCTCCCCCCCACATCCATCAGTCCTCAGTTTTTGTCAGCATTCAAGAGTCTCTCATGGTTTGCCTCTCTCCCTTTCCCCCACCATTTCCGCCCTTCTTCTCCCCCTTGTTCCTCCTAATCCTCCTATACGTGCAAACAGAGAAGGACAATGTCGACCATTTAAATGTTTAATCAAAATAGAGATCCAAAGTCACTATTTTGTACTAATTTTTAATAGGTCATTTACATATCTTCTATTTATGGGAATTTTAATAATGTTGCTGTAAGGCATTTTATTTGGTACAAATGAGCACTAGAGTTAACATTTATCTGTTTTTAATAGCTCTACTGAGATATAATCCACATAGTATACAATTCACTAATACTTTACTTAAAGTATATAATTAATAGTCATTAGCATAAAAGACTGTGAGACAATCAACACTATCTAATTTTATAAAATCTCTGCCACCTGAAAAGGGGCATTGTACCCATTCACACTCACTTCTCATTCTTCTCCCTCACCATCACTAATCCACTTTCTTTCACTCTAGATTTGTTCTTCTAGACATTTCATTTAAAAGGAATTATACACTATGTTATCTTTTGTAACTTGTTTCTTTCATTTAGCATAATGTTCTTAGCATAAGTGTCATCTACATTGTGACAAATATCAGTATTTCCTTCTTTTTTGTTGAAGAATAAAAGTCTATCTGAAGAATATGTAATTTATCCATCCATCAGCTGACTGACACGTAGAATGTTTCTTGATTTCAGCTGTTAGGAATACTGCTCCTATGAAGATTGGTGTGCAAGTTTTTCTGTGGATATATGTTTCATTTCCTGGGTAGATGCCTAAAAGTAGAATTCCTAGATCATTGTTATCATGTGTTTAAACTTTTAAGGAATTGCCAAATTGCTTTGAAAAGTGGCTGCACCATTTTACATTCCTACTGGCAATTTACAAGAACTCCAATTTCTCCACATCCTCATCAACACTTGTTATTGTCTATTTTTTTTGATTCTAGACATCCTACTAGGTATAAAGTGGTATCTCATTACGGCTGAGGTTTGCATTTCCGGTTAACCAAAGGTGTTAAACACTTTTTCATGTGCTTTTGGCCATTTGTATAGTCTCTGTGGAGATATATTTATTCAGCTATCTTACCAACTTTTAAGTTATTAACTTTTTGTTATTAAGGTGGTAGGAGTTCTTTTATAGTCTGAAAAGAAGTTCCTTATCAGATACATGATTTGCAAGTATTTTCTCCCAATCTGTATATTGGCTTTTCACTTTGTTGATGACATAGTTTTCAGTACAAAAGTTTTTGATTTTGGTGAAGCTAATGCAGCTATTCAAAGTCAATATTATGTACTAATTTTCAATAAAATATTTTATATCTTCCACTCATGGGAATGAAATTATTTTTTAAAATTCTTTTAATGTTTTTATTTATTTTTGAGACAGAGAGAAGCAGAATATGAGTGGGGGAGGGGCAGAGAGAGACGGAGACATAGAATCCGAAGCAGGCTCCAGGTTCTGAGCTGTCAGAACAGAGCACAATGCAGAGCCGAACTCACGAACTGTGAGATCATGACTTGAGCTGAAGTCAGGTGCTTAACCGACTGAGCCACCCAGATGCCCCAGGAATGAAATTTTTAATAACCATCGCTGTTCTGCTTTTTTCCTGTAGAAATGATCACTAGATTTGATAGGCATTTTGGGTGGGGGGATGTAGGACTTAGAGATATAGATTGATTTATTTTTTGGTAATACAATTTTTGAGATTAATTTTGCAAACAATGAAATGAAGACCTTTTAAGTATATGGTCTGATAAGTTTTGATAAATGTATGCAGACACATAGCCATTAAAAATTCAAGATCTATATATGGAAACCAACTTGACAATAACCTGTGAAAGAAAAAAAATCAAGATCTAGAATACTTTCATTAACTTAGAAAATTCTGTCATGTTCTTTTTCAGTTAATTCCCCCAGATGCAACTATAATTTGTGTCATTCTGTTTTAGTGTTTAGTGTCTATTCTATAGCTTCCTGTAAATTGAATCCCAGTGTTTACTCATAGTACATGGTCTCTTTGAGATTCATCATATTGAGGTGTGTATCAGTAGTCCATTACTTTTCTTTGATAAAGACTATTCTGTCGATCCTGACAACTTCTATCTTTCAAGTGCAGTATATTTACATTTAATGTAATTGTTATTTTTTTTGGAATAAGTTCATCTTATTGTAGTTTACTTTTTTGTTCCCTTTATAATTTATTTTATTTCTTTTCTATATTATTTCGAGCTAATTGAGTAGATGGTTTTCATCTAATATTCAATTTTATCTTCTTTTAACATCTTTTTTAAAAAGGCTTTTTTTTTAGAGCAATTTTAGGGTTACAGGAAAATTGAACAGAAGCTTTCATATGGAATTTCATCTTCCCTGATTAAAAAATAGGCAGAGGGTCTGAATAGATATTTTTCCAAAGACATGCAAATGGCCAACAGGTACATCAAAAGGTGTTCAACATCACAAGTCATCAGGGAAATGCAAATCAAAATCATAATGATAAATCACTTTATAGCTGTTAGAATGACTATTATCAAAAAGACAAGAGATAAGAAATGTTGGTGAGGATGTGGAGAAAAGGGGTCCCATGTGTACCATTGATGCATATGTAAATTGGTACAATCATTATGGAAAATAGGATGGAGGTTCCTCAAAAATTAAAAATAGAACTACCATCCATCAATTTCACTGTTGGGTATATATCCAAAGTATATGAAATCAAAACTGTGAAGGGCTACCTACATTCCTAGGTTCATTGAATCATTATTCACAATAGTTAAGGTGTGGATACAATCTCATCCCTGACTGATGAATCAATAAAGAAACTGTGAGACATATATTATTCAGACTTTAAAAAGGAGGAAATTCTACAATTTGTAACAACATGGCTGGAGCTGGAGGACTTTATCTTAAGCTAAACAAGCAAGACACAGAAAGAGAAATACCACATGATCTCACTTATATGTGGAAATTATATAGTACAATTCACAGAAGCAGAGAGTAGAATGGTAGTTATTAGGGGCCAGGGATTGGAGGACATGGGTGATGTTGGATAAAGGGTACAAGGTTTCAGTTATGTAGAATGAATAAATTCTAGAGATCTATTATATAGCATGGTCACATAGCTAGTGAGACCATAATGTATACTTGAAATTACAAACAGGATAGATCTTACATTAAACTTTCTTACACACACACACACACACACAGGCACACACACACAATGGTAATTATACAGTGAAGATAGATGTGCTTATTGGTTTGATTGTGGTGATCTTTTCCCAGGATATGTATATCAAAAAATTAAGTTCTACCACCCAAATATATATAATTTTTGTGTGTCAACATGCCAATTTAGGGACCACTAGTACAGTCATGAAGTTTCATAATATTCCAGAAAACAAAAAGTAGTGAGAACACTGAAAACTATTTTACTGAATTTATTTTAAAATAAATTCAACAGGAAGAAAATATTAATATTGGACAGGTTTCACAGTTAAATAATAAACAACATTAAAAATGAAATGGAATTTTTAAAAGTTTGTTATTTTAAGAGAGACAGAGCACAGGTAGGGGAGATGCAGAGAGGGAGAATCCCAAGTAGGCTCTGTACTTTATCACAGAGCCTGATGTGGGGTTCAGCCCACAAACCATGAGATCATGACCTGAACCAAAATCAAGAGTTGGACGCTCAACTGACTGAGCCACCCAGGTACCCCAAAAATGAAATGAAATCTTGTAACAGTTACCAAGATGTGGTACATTTTAATACACTGAAATCAATACATGTATTATTTACTTGTTTGTTTTGTAAAGTTTTAATTTAAATTCCAGTTATTTAACACACAGTGTAATTAGTTTCAGGTGGATAATATAGTGATTCAGCACTTTTCATACAACACCCAGTATTCATCACAAGTGCCCTCCTGAATCCCCATAACCTATTCCACCCATCCCCGCCCCACCCCACATACACTGACCTCCCCTCTGGTAACCATCACTTTGTTCTCTATAGTTAAGTGTCTGTTTCTTGGTTTGCCTCTATCTCTCTCTTTTTTGCCCCTAAACTGATTTGCTTTATTTCTTAAATTCTACGTATGAGTGAAGTCGTATGGTATTTCTCTTTTATGACTGACTTATTTCTCTTAACATAATACTCTTTAGCTCCATTCATGTTGTTGCAAATGGTAAGATTTCATTATTTTTAATGGCTGAGTAATAGTCCAGTGTGTGTGTGTGTGTGTGTGTGTGTGTGTGTGTGTATTAGATCTTCTTTACCGATTCATCAGTTGATGGACAGTTGGGCTGTTTCCATAGTTTGGTTATTGTAGATAATGCTGCTATAAACATTGGGGTGCATGTATCCCTTTGAATTAGTACTTTTGTATTCTCTGAAATCAATGAATCTTAAAAGTTCATGATATAATCTTTGGCAAATATTCAAGGCACAGCTGCTAATCTGATCTTTCCACTACGGACATCAAAATTCTATTGCAGTTCTAACTTGAGACTTCATACTACTCCTTTACTAGGGAAGCACAAATAGAGAAAGAAAGTGACTTCCTGCTGCAAAAATGGGTTCTGTCTACCTCCATTAACTAGAGACACGTCTGGTGAGTTTTTCTGAATGCCTCTGGTGCTTTCTTTTCTTCCATTGACACAACCCAATTTTAAATGAGATACCATCATTGACTTTCCTTTTCCTTCAAACTAGATTCTGCCTTTCTGCACTTCAAGCTCAGAAAATATGTTATATCTCTGGTGTATTCTGACATTTTTATTTCATCCTGACAACATACAATATTTTCCTTCTTTCCCTCTTAGAGTTATAGAATTCTCTTCTTGTAGATCCTGTATACCAATCATACAAATTAGCAGACTATCTCAAGCCCTTTGTAATACTATATTTTAAAATTCTCATACATAATTCCTTAGTTATCTTAATAACCAAAGAAAACAATAAGAAAATTATTTTAGATATATACATACATATATGTATATGAGAGAGAGACTTGGCTCACTAATTTGGAACTTTAAAAAATTAAACTAATGATATAATTAAAATAACTTTTTGATGCACAAAGTTAGTTCCTTCGCTCTGGAAGTGTTCAAGACAAAGCAGTACATCTTATCTGAAATGTGCTATAGAGAGAATTACTATACTTTATGGACGCTCACTGTTTGAATCACAGTTGTGATTGTGTCAATATCTTTCTTCTTAACAAACCAGAGTGTAGACTGAGATGTGAGGAGTATTTCACAATTGGCAATGTCATAATTGAGCTCTCAGGAAAAAAAAGAACCAGGCTGGCAATATGTGGGAAGCTACGAGCTTGTGGGAAGAAGTACTGAAAAAGGTAAGGAAATAAGGTGGATTATATTAGAGTGCATTGGGGAAGTCAGAATATACACTATCATATTTGATATCCATACAGATTAAGTAATCAACCCAAACCCTCGATTCATCTTTTGCTTTATGAGGTAATTTTGATATGCCATAGCTTTCTCATGGCATTTTTCACTTCTACATTTCTCAGTGTGTAGATGAGTGGGTTGAGAAAAGGTGTCCCAATAGTATAAAATACAGCCACCATCTTGTCCATGGGGAAAGTGGTTGGGGGGCGTGTATATATAAATATACATGGGCCAAAGAATAAGACTACTACAATGATGTGGGAAGTGCAAGTAGAGAGAGCTTTTTTCCTCCCTTCTGCACTGAGGTTTCGCAGTGAATGCAAGATGACAATGTATGAGATCATCAGTATCACAAAGCTGCTTGAACAAATAGCCCCGCTGTTAGACACCAACAGCGTGTTGATCACATAAGTGTCCATGCAAGCAAGTTTCAGCAAGGGCTGCAAATCACAACAGTAATGATCAATCAAATTCGGTCCACAGAAAGGCAATCTCAAGGCCAGGATAATCTGGGCTATAGAATGTATAAAAGATCCTATCCATGCAAGAACAATCAAGATGGTGCAGACCTTCCGGCTCATGATGGTTGGGTAACGTAAGGGCTTACAGATGGCCACATAGCGATCAACGGCCATGAGGATGAGGACAAAGATCTCCATGCAGCCAAATAAATGTAATGAAAAGACTTGAGTCATACATTCATTGTAAGAGATTATGTTGTTTGCAGAGAGTGCATCCACAATTAGTCTAGGGGCTGTGGAAGTTGAAAAGCAGGAATCAGCAAGGGACAAATAAAATAAGAAAAAGTACATGGGGCTCTCAAGTGTCCGACTGGACTTGATGGTCACAATAATAAGCAAGTTACCTACCACAGTTCCCATATAAAAAATGAAGAAGATTACAAATACCGCTTTCTGTATCATAGGATCCTGAGTCAATCCTAACAGTATAAACGCAGTTACACTGTTATTTTGCTGCATTATTTCAGGCAAACTGGAGAAAGCAGTTTAGAAATAATTAATCTGCAAAGAAAAAAAATATGAAATGAATACTCCATTTGGAGATCAATCTATATGCTTGAACATGATAGTGCCAATTACCAGTGGGTAATCTCTTGTTTTGTTCTGAATAAAGTGGAAATCACAATATTTACTCTCAATCTATTCACATGATTGCTTATGGAGACAATGGAATATGTCAATAATGAAAGGGCACCTGATTCTTCAGGCATAATAAACATTAACTTCAGGGATTTGTTACGAGAGGGTATCTTTTTGAGCTGAATGTTTTTCTTTAGTTTACAACAAAGTCTATGAGGGTAAAATATGGCAAAATGGAGAAAATTCATGCATAATTTACATAATGTGCTTTCCTATTACTTGAACCTGGTGGTTCAGCTATAAAGTATCTTCTAGTAAATATTCTGAACATTGAAGGAATGATATAGAAACATTGATAGTGTTTTCCTTAATAAAACCTAAACACACATGCACACACACACACACACACACACACACACACACACACACACAGAGAAAGTCCTGGCAGTGAATATTCAATCAATTGGTCCACTTTATTGTAAAACTTATTTTAAACTGTTACCTTGACTAAATTTATTTCCTGTTACTTTAACTGTCAATAATTTCTAGTTGTTTACAGTTCTACATTTGGCATCTATCATTAAACTTTGTGCTTTTAAAATTATACTATAATTATATTATACTATACTATGTTGTCTCCTCATTCAGAATTCTTATGGGTTTTTCAGCATATATTCTTTTTTAAATTATTTTTTTAAAGTGTATTTATTTATTTTGAGTGATGGTAGGGAGACAGAAGGAGAGACAGAATCCCAATCAGGCTCTGCACTCAGTGCAGAGCAGGACACAGGGTTCAAACTCATCAAGTGTGGAATCATGACCTGAGCCGAGATCAAGAGTCAGACACTTAACCAACTGAACCACTCAGGCTCCCCAATTTCATTAAGAAACAGGAAAGATTGAGACTAAAATACAGGATAGAGAACATTTGGCATAAATCAAAATATTTTTTTAAATTTCATGTTATGTTAAGCACCAGGGATTTAGAAAATTAGCTAAGGAAGCTCCAAATCATAGCTGAAACTTTTCAAAACATTTTCATAACATTTTCAAAACTTTTCATAACAATTCTTTTGAAAAGAATTCTATATTCTTGAGTGTCCCGTACCCAGACTTCAGTAAGAGAAGATAGAAACAGGAAGGAAACTAATATTTACTTACATATACCAGACAACGGAAAAATCCTTTTCTGTTCTCATCACATATATCTTCCAAATAGTAGCACAACTAAAAGATAATTAGAAGGTGCCAAATCATTTAAGTATATTTGCAACATATACTCCAGACAAAGCATAGTTTTGTCAAATATAAGTGGATTTCAGAGATTAATTTTAAAAACACAGCACAGATGAATAATGGGCAAAAGAACTGATTTCAAAAGAAACTCTTCTTAATAAAAAATGAAACTGAGTATTTTTCCCATATTGGCAAACAGTGGAGAAACAACTTCAATGCCTCTCAGAATGGAGTCAAATGAATCAGGGAATGATATTTCGTGCAATTATTAATAAAAATGAGATTGTCAACAAATATATGCAATGGTTTCTAAAATACGCTGTAAAGTGAAAGAGTTCAGGACTGTTCAGGACTGTCTGCCGAGGACAGTAATATTGTTATTAACAATATCACACACTCATAGACTCATACAAATTAATTGTATTTAAGAGAGTACCAAAATAGCATAATATTTGTGGCCTCAGGATAGGGAAATTGAATTCTTGGTATCAAAGTTAGGAGGATGACCTGTTTTTTAAAGTATTCTGTTTGGTAAGTGAAAATATACATAATCATGCTGCATTAGGTTTTAAAAACCGTATCTTAGTAGAAGGTTTGTTATTCACACTGGCATATTACTCATTCATAACAGCTGTCTTCTGATGTAGGCTGTGGGGGGCAGCAAGATTCTTAGGGCTAGAGTTAGGAGTCTAACAGGGTGAGTTGGCTATAGGGACAGTTCTGGACATAAGGCTCTTTACCACACAGGCACCACCTCACTGCCATTCACTACATGTGTCCCTGAAGTCTTAGGAGTTTGCTAGATATGCTCTTTGCAAACTCTTCAGCAAACGGTAATGAAAACTTGTTTAGTTTCTAACAATTAAGTATTATAAAAAGATACCTATCTATTATCTATCTGTCTGTCGTCTATCTATATTCCTCCTCCATTATCTATCATCTAAGTATGTATGTATCTATCATCATCCTCTATCATCTATCTATCATCTATCTGAGAGAGATATAGACTGAGACATTTATATAGTTAATATAAAAATAAATATGAGTGAATTACATTGGAATGAGGCAACATAGGTAGGTAATTTTTATCTGTTCGCTTCTGAATTTAAGCACCTGGAAAAAAGTATATATTTAATAATAAGTATTCCTTAAGGAAATGCAAGAATTAAGAGAATTTCCTATTGATACAACCGAATAGTGTTTGGTCCTATTCAATACTGAGTTACCACTGAACAGGGAAGCCTACTACATCCAAATTAAAACCATCATCTCCATGGAGCGTTTACTGGAACACTCAGTAGATGTTATTTCCTATTGATTATCTCTATATCAGGAGCCACTGTGCATTTTTTATTTCCATCTTTTCAGTTTAGAGTGTAAAGTACTTCCAGAAAATTCACCAAACTTTCTATCCTTCCACAAATGCATTTTATGTATTAGATGCACACTGTGGCATTAATCAGATTAATTTTCTCCGAGTATTAAAATACAACTAAGTTAATCCCCAACACAAATCTTACCTGTTTTGATAAGAGCTTATGTAAAGGTTAGGACGTTCAGTTGTTCTGTTTTCTTCAAAAGATAATTTGGTCACTCTTTACTCAAATGAGAATTTAAAAAAAAAGTGTTTCTAACATTCTGTCTGATTATTTGGAACTAAGATCTCTTCGATGTCACTAAGACTCAGGTTCTCACTTGCATGCCAGAAGACAAATCTAGTCTCATATTTGTTCCACACTCTCTGAAATCCACTGTCACACAGAATTTTGACTGGGAAATGCTTTTCTTTTGCTTTTCCTGTGGTGGTATTTAAATATGAATGATGCAAAATATAGGAGCCTGGGGAAGGTCATTCCCTAAAGTGTCCCTTCCCTTTTAATTAAGAAGCATGAGCTAGATGTGATAAAGAACTTCATCTTCAATATACATGATTAGGTTATGACAAAAAGGTAATATATTCTTGCAGTTGAAGCTATTCATTTGAACCGCAAATGTCATCTTTTGACTGGAATAAAAAATATTATCTATGATCTAGTGTCCAAAATTTGGTTCCTGAAACCATTATCCAAGAAAATGAATTAGGACTTCTTAAAGAAATGGATGATTCTAGGTCTGAGGCAGGGAATGTACAAGATTAACTGGAACACCTTGTAATGTTAGAAGGTAGGGAAGTGCTAATGTATACACACATGTCCACTCACACTGTGATGAAAATATGCCAAAGGGACACAGGAGCCTACCAAAAGCACCCCCAGTGCCAAAAGCTGGAAAAAAATTGAGCAACAAAATAAATGACACTGAATTGAGACATAACTAATACTATTAAAAATCCATGAGTTCACAATGATATAGACAATTAAATAAATAACTAATAAATAGGGGATCATAGACAAATTTCCCATGAAAAAGAATTCCTAATGATTATGTAGGTACCTTGCTCTCAAAGAGTCATAGAATAACTCTCAATCTGTTATTTATGGGCTGTACATAAGAGAGTTCCTTCCAAAAGGCACATTGTGGAATGGGGCAGGGTGGGGGAATAAATTTACAGAGGAGAAGAAATGTTACAAACACTAGCTCAACTAGGTGATCAAGGTTAACATCAATGGTGATGAGTCACATTTAAAGTATATACTCACTGGTATGATGTGGCACTTTGCCTCTGTGGCTTTTCTCCCAATAACCCACAACCCCAGTCTAATCTTGAGTAAAATATCAGACAAACCCCAAATGAAAGTTTTATATGAAATGTCTGGGGGCGCCTGGGTGGCTCAGTCGGTTAAGCTTCCGACTTCAGTTCAGGTCATGATCTCACTGTTGGTGGGTTCGAGCCCCGCGTCAGGCTCTGTGCTGATAGCCAGNTGGTGCAGACCTTCCGGCTCATGATGGTTGGGTAACGTAAGGGCTTACAGATGGCCACATAGCGATCAACGGCCATGAGGATGAGGACAAAGATCTCCATGCAGCCAAATAAATGTAATGAAAAGACTTGAGTCATACATTCATTGTAAGAGATTATGTTGTTTGCAGAGAGTGCATCCACAATTAGTCTAGGGGCTGTGGAAGTTGAAAAGCAGGAATCAGCAAGGGACAAATAAAATAAGAAAAAGTACATGGGGCTCTCAAGTGTCCGACTGGACTTGATGGTCACAATAATAAGCAAGTTACCTACCACAGTTCCCATATAAAAAATGAAGAAGATTACAAATACCGCTTTCTGTATCATAGGATCCTGAGTCAATCCTAACAGTATAAACGCAGTTACACTGTTATTTTGCTGCATTATTTCAGGCAAACTGGAGAAAGCAGTTTAGAAATAATTAATCTGCAAAGAAAAAAAATATGAAATGAATACTCCATTTGGAGATCAATCTATATGCTTGAACATGATAGTGCCAATTACCAGTGGGTAATCTCTTGTTTTGTTCTGAATAAAGTGGAAATCACAATATTTACTCTCAATCTATTCACATGATTGCTTATGGAGACAATGGAATATGTCAATAATGAAAGGGCACCTGATTCTTCAGGCATAATAAACATTAACTTCAGGGATTTGTTACGAGAGGGTATCTTTTTGAGCTGAATGTTTTTCTTTAGTTTACAACAAAGTCTATGAGGGTAAAATATGGCAAAATGGAGAAAATTCATGCATAATTTACATAATGTGCTTTCCTATTACTTGAACCTGGTGGTTCAGCTATAAAGTATCTTCTAGTAAATATTCTGAACATTGAAGGAATGATATAGAAACATTGATAGTGTTTTCCTTAATAAAACCTAAACACACATGCACACACACACACACACACACACACACACACACACACACACAGAGAAAGTCCTGGCAGTGAATATTCAATCAATTGGTCCACTTTATTGTAAAACTTATTTTAAACTGTTACCTTGACTAAATTTATTTCCTGTTACTTTAACTGTCAATAATTTCTAGTTGTTTACAGTTCTACATTTGGCATCTATCATTAAACTTTGTGCTTTTAAAATTATACTATAATTATATTATACTATACTATGTTGTCTCCTCATTCAGAATTCTTATGGGTTTTTCAGCATATATTCTTTTTTAAATTATTTTTTTAAAGTGTATTTATTTATTTTGAGTGATGGTAGGGAGACAGAAGGAGAGACAGAATCCCAATCAGGCTCTGCACTCAGTGCAGAGCAGGACACAGGGTTCAAACTCATCAAGTGTGGAATCATGACCTGAGCCGAGATCAAGAGTCAGACACTTAACCAACTGAACCACTCAGGCTCCCCAATTTCATTAAGAAACAGGAAAGATTGAGACTAAAATACAGGATAGAGAACATTTGGCATAAATCAAAATATTTTTTTAAATTTCATGTTATGTTAAGCACCAGGGATTTAGAAAATTAGCTAAGGAAGCTCCAAATCATAGCTGAAACTTTTCAAAACATTTTCATAACATTTTCAAAACTTTTCATAACAATTCTTTTGAAAAGAATTCTATATTCTTGAGTGTCCCGTACCCAGACTTCAGTAAGAGAAGATAGAAACAGGAAGGAAACTAATATTTACTTACATATACCAGACAACGGAAAAATCCTTTTCTGTTCTCATCACATATATCTTCCAAATAGTAGCACAACTAAAAGATAATTAGAAGGTGCCAAATCATTTAAGTATATTTGCAACATATACTCCAGACAAAGCATAGTTTTGTCAAATATAAGTGGATTTCAGAGATTAATTTTAAAAACACAGCACAGATGAATAATGGGCAAAAGAACTGATTTCAAAAGAAACTCTTCTTAATAAAAAATGAAACTGAGTATTTTTCCCATATTGGCAAACAGTGGAGAAACAACTTCAATGCCTCTCAGAATGGAGTCAAATGAATCAGGGAATGATATTTCGTGCAATTATTAATAAAAATGAGATTGTCAACAAATATATGCAATGGTTTCTAAAATACGCTGTAAAGTGAAAGAGTTCAGGACTGTTCAGGACTGTCTGCCGAGGACAGTAATATTGTTATTAACAATATCACACACTCATAGACTCATACAAATTAATTGTATTTAAGAGAGTACCAAAATAGCATAATATTTGTGGCCTCAGGATAGGGAAATTGAATTCTTGGTATCAAAGTTAGGAGGATGACCTGTTTTTTAAAGTATTCTGTTTGGTAAGTGAAAATATACATAATCATGCTGCATTAGGTTTTAAAAACCGTATCTTAGTAGAAGGTTTGTTATTCACACTGGCATATTACTCATTCATAACAGCTGTCTTCTGATGTAGGCTGTGGGGGGCAGCAAGATTCTTAGGGCTAGAGTTAGGAGTCTAACAGGGTGAGTTGGCTATAGGGACAGTTCTGGACATAAGGCTCTTTACCACACAGGCACCACCTCACTGCCATTCACTACATGTGTCCCTGAAGTCTTAGGAGTTTGCTAGATATGCTCTTTGCAAACTCTTCAGCAAACGGTAATGAAAACTTGTTTAGTTTCTAACAATTAAGTATTATAAAAAGATACCTATCTATTATCTATCTGTCTGTCGTCTATCTATATTCCTCCTCCATTATCTATCATCTAAGTATGTATGTATCTATCATCATCCTCTATCATCTATCTATCATCTATCTGAGAGAGATATAGACTGAGACATTTATATAGTTAATATAAAAATAAATATGAGTGAATTACATTGGAATGAGGCAACATAGGTAGGTAATTTTTATCTGTTCGCTTCTGAATTTAAGCACCTGGAAAAAAGTATATATTTAATAATAAGTATTCCTTAAGGAAATGCAAGAATTAAGAGAATTTCCTATTGATACAACCGAATAGTGTTTGGTCCTATTCAATACTGAGTTACCACTGAACAGGGAAGCCTACTACATCCAAATTAAAACCATCATCTCCATGGAGCGTTTACTGGAACACTCAGTAGATGTTATTTCCTATTGATTATCTCTATATCAGGAGCCACTGTGCATTTTTTATTTCCATCTTTTCAGTTTAGAGTGTAAAGTACTTCCAGAAAATTCACCAAACTTTCTATCCTTCCACAAATGCATTTTATGTATTAGATGCACACTGTGGCATTAATCAGATTAATTTTCTCCGAGTATTAAAATACAACTAAGTTAATCCCCAACACAAATCTTACCTGTTTTGATAAGAGCTTATGTAAAGGTTAGGACGTTCAGTTGTTCTGTTTTCTTCAAAAGATAATTTGGTCACTCTTTACTCAAATGAGAATTTAAAAAAAAAGTGTTTCTAACATTCTGTCTGATTATTTGGAACTAAGATCTCTTCGATGTCACTAAGACTCAGGTTCTCACTTGCATGCCAGAAGACAAATCTAGTCTCATATTTGTTCCACACTCTCTGAAATCCACTGTCACACAGAATTTTGACTGGGAAATGCTTTTCTTTTGCTTTTCCTGTGGTGGTATTTAAATATGAATGATGCAAAATATAGGAGCCTGGGGAAGGTCATTCCCTAAAGTGTCCCTTCCCTTTTAATTAAGAAGCATGAGCTAGATGTGATAAAGAACTTCATCTTCAATATACATGATTAGGTTATGACAAAAAGGTAATATATTCTTGCAGTTGAAGCTATTCATTTGAACCGCAAATGTCATCTTTTGACTGGAATAAAAAATATTATCTATGATCTAGTGTCCAAAATTTGGTTCCTGAAACCATTATCCAAGAAAATGAATTAGGACTTCTTAAAGAAATGGATGATTCTAGGTCTGAGGCAGGGAATGTACAAGATTAACTGGAACACCTTGTAATGTTAGAAGGTAGGGAAGTGCTAATGTATACACACATGTCCACTCACACTGTGATGAAAATATGCCAAAGGGACACAGGAGCCTACCAAAAGCACCCCCAGTGCCAAAAGCTGGAAAAAAATTGAGCAACAAAATAAATGACACTGAATTGAGACATAACTAATACTATTAAAAATCCATGAGTTCACAATGATATAGACAATTAAATAAATAACTAATAAATAGGGGATCATAGACAAATTTCCCATGAAAAAGAATTCCTAATGATTATGTAGGTACCTTGCTCTCAAAGAGTCATAGAATAACTCTCAATCTGTTATTTATGGGCTGTACATAAGAGAGTTCCTTCCAAAAGGCACATTGTGGAATGGGGCAGGGTGGGGGAATAAATTTACAGAGGAGAAGAAATGTTACAAACACTAGCTCAACTAGGTGATCAAGGTTAACATCAATGGTGATGAGTCACATTTAAAGTATATACTCACTGGTATGATGTGGCACTTTGCCTCTGTGGCTTTTCTCCCAATAACCCACAACCCCAGTCTAATCTTGAGTAAAATATCAGACAAACCCCAAATGAAAGTTTTATATGAAATGTCTGGGGGCGCCTGGGTGGCTCAGTCGGTTAAGCTTCCGACTTCAGTTCAGGTCATGATCTCACTGTTGGTGGGTTCGAGCCCCGCGTCAGGCTCTGTGCTGATAGCCAGCTCAGAGCCTGGAGCCTGTTTCTGATTCTGTGTCTCCCTCTCTCTCTCACCCTCCCCTGATCATGCTCTCTCTCTCTCAGAGGAAAAAAAAATAAAGAAATGTCTGGCTAATTCTCAAAACTGTCAAGTTCACCAGAAACAAGAAAAGTTAAGCATACACTTACCATGATCAGCACTGAGGAAGTTATAGAATTGTCGAATCTCTATATTATACACCTGAAACTAATATATAATAGAGTATGAAACCGAATGTTAGTTATATTTGAAATAAATAAATAAATAAAAGAACAGTCAGAGAAACTGTCAATGTCTGGAGGTGCTGTAGAAGACCTGACAATGGAGTGTAATGGGTTATGCTGGATGACATCCTAGAGAAGAAAAATGGCATTAGTTAAAAACAAAGTACAATAAAACCTTGGATTGCGAGTAACTTGTTCTGTGAGTGTTCTGTAAGATGGGCAAATATTTCTAATAAATTTTAATTTGATAAACGAGCCATGTCTTGCAATATGTGTACTACATCATTCTGAACATCACATGATCACAACTGAGCCAATGGTTCTTCTCTCTCTCTCTCTCTCTCACTGTGGGATTGTGGGTGATTGTCTCCCATGCTCGGATGCTTGGTCTCAGGCCATGGTGTTTGGGAGAAATCAGTGATTTTTCAGAAGGTTGGAAAATGCTTACAACTAGCACTAGTGTATGTTTGTCACTTCAGAGCATCTATGGTCAGTCCTTTACTTTTCCATACAAGAATAAGTTTAGGAATGCGGTTTCATTCTAGGTCAGGCTGCCTGTAGATATAGACCCTTTCCTCTGATGTCTTTTTCACAGTTACAGTAAATACAGTATATGACAAGTGTTTATTAATACTGTACTGTATAGTCAACATCTGTGCTAGTGAAAGATGCAGGAAAAGATTCCACTGAGCCAATAGATAGCAGGGACTTTGTTATTGACACTGAAAGTTGTCCTACACAATAATTCTCCACTCTCTGATCACCCTCACACAGCCATGAAGATTTCCAAAGGTAAGTGCAAGTTAAGTTGTTTATTTTTCTTATATTTTGTGTTTTCTTTATTATTTCACATTATATTTCAGTACTGTAATCATTTTATATGAATATTTTTGGTTTGTGGTATGAATCATCTGAGTTTCCATTATTTCTTTAAAAAAATTTATTTACATTTTATTTATTTGTGAGAGACAGAGTAAGACAGAGTGTGAGCAGGGGAGGGTCAGAGAGAGGGAGACACAGAATCTGAAACGGGCTCCAGGCTCTGAGCAAGCTGTCAGCACAGAGCCCGAGGGGGGGCCCAAACCCATGAACTGTGAGATCATGACCTGAGCCGAAGTCAGACGCTCAACCGACTGAGACACTCAGGCACCCCTCCATTATTTCCTATGGGGAAATTTGCTTTGATATACAAGTGCTTTGGATTATAAGCATGTTTCTGGTAATGAATTATGCTCACAAACCAAGGTTTTACTGTAACCTGAATAACGTATGGATATTAGTTAAAAAGAATGTGTTCACATCAAGTGAATTAGTTGTGACAAATGTACCATACTATATAAGATGACAATAAGGGAAACTGAGTGTAGGATATATGGGAATTCTCTGTATCATTTGCATAATTTCCATGTAAATGTAAACCTTTTATAACATATAAAGTTTATTAAAAATAAACAGCTTATTTCATTTAAAACATCATCAAAGTTTATTTGTGTTTTAGCATGGCTCAGAAATTTCTTCCTTTTCAATGCTGGATAATATTCCATTGTATGTACACCACATTTTGTTTATTCATATGTTGATGGACACTTGGACAGCTTCCACATTTTGGCTATTGTGAATAATGCTGAAATGGATGTGAGTTTACAAATATCTCTTCCAGTCCCCGCTTTCAATTCTTTTGTTAGAACCCAGGAGTGGAAATGCTGGATCGCATGGTCATTCTATTTTTATCTTTCTGAAGAATGTCATAGTGTGTTTCACAGTGGTTGCACCATTTTTATATTCTGATAAATAATGTGCACAATTTATTACTGATGTTGAGTATCTTTGCATACGCTCTTTACCCATTTATATATACACATATTTTTTGAGAAATATTTATTCACGTTGATACTGAGGTGTCAGAATTCCACCAGTTGTTGTTTCACTCTGTTGATTATGGTCTTTGATGCATAGAAATTTTTAATTTTGAGGCAGTTTAATTAATTAGTTTGTTTCTTCTGAGCCTGTATTTTTGGTGTCTTATTCAAGAAATTATTGTGTAAGCTAACATCCTAAAACTTTTTTTCATTTATATTTTTTTCTAAACATTTTATAGTTTTAGCTCTTATATTTAGGTCTTGATCTGTTTTGAGTTTATTTTGGATATAAGTTTAGCGTCTACCTTCATTCTTTTGCACGTGAATATCTAGTTTTTCCAAAACCATTTGTTGAAAAAATTATCCTTTTCCCCTTGGATAATCTTGGCACCCTTGTCATTTCACCATATTTATGATGGTGTATTTATGGACTCTCTAATCTATTCCATTTGTCTATGCGCCTGTATTTATGCCAGTACCACACTGTTTTGACTATTGTAGCTTTATAATAAGATTTAAAATCAAGAGATGTGAGGCCTACAACTTTTTATTTTCAAGAAATTTTTTAAGCTAAAGATCGCTTGAGATTCTATATGAATCAGCTAATTTTTCTATATCTGTAAAACTTATCATTAGGGTTTTATAGGGGCTGTATTAAATATGTATTGTTTTAGATGTTACTGACATTTAAACAATATTGAATCTCCTGATCGATGAAAATGTGATTATTTTTCAGAGTACACACACACACACGAAGAGATTTATTATCAAGACGTGGCTTTAGTGTGTATGGGAGTAAGCAAGTGCAAAAGCTGTAAACCCAATGTCCCATTTTGAGTCTAAAGACCAGAAACTGCTGTAAACCAGTAAGAGCTGATGTCCCAGTTTGGGTCCATAGGCAGGAGGCTGCTGTAGAATGAGGAAGACTAATGTGTCAGTGTGCCAGCCATCAGACAGAAAAAGGTAATGGTTCAGTTCAAAGGCTCATAGGCTGGAAACATCCCTCTTACTCAGGGTGATCAACCTTTTGTAATTTTCAGGCCTTCACTTGATTGGATGAGGACCCTGCATCACTGAGAGCAATTTGCTTTATTAAGTCTACTAATTCAAGTGTTAATAACAGCCAGAAAAACCTCGTAATCATGGCACAAAACAGTAGTCAAATATTTGTGCACCCTGTGGCCCAGGCAAGTTAACATATAAAATTAGCCAACACAAGTCCATTGTTTATCATCCCAGCACCTATACACATCTCCTTAAGCCGTACTTAATCTCTAAAGAAAGACAACACAAGGTCATCATTCCACCTAACATTATACAACTGTCCTACATACAACTGAAAATCCACTAAACCCTCCACGAGAAGGGAATGTAAAGTTTTGGGGTGATTTTTATTTTCTTCTTGAAAATCAGTAAGTTTAATACTGTGATGGAAAATAGGAAATACTAAAATGGCATTATAGAAAGCCAACATATCTTGTTACATGATAAGGTAATAAGAAAGGGAAGTTCACACATGTAAAAGTATTCAGAATATAGGGGTGCCTGGGTGGCTCAGTCAATTGAGCATCTGACTTCAGCTCAGGTCATGACCTCACAGTTCGTGGGTTCAAGCCCCGCGTAGGGCTCTGTGCTGACAGCCAGCTCAGAGCCTGGAGCCTGTTTCAGATTCTGTGTCTCCCTCTCTCTCTGACCCTCCCCTGCTCATGCTGTGTGTGTCTCTCAGAAATAAATAAAACATTAAAAATATTATAAATAAATAAATAAGTAAATAAAAACATCTAAACAGAATATAAGGAGTAAATACAATAATTATGGTCTTCATTTGTGTAACACTCACATGGTCATGGTTGATATTTATAACTATTTTCTTCTGTTTTGTATTATTTTTAAAAATGTGGACATTTATTTCTTGAGAGAGAGAGAGAGAGAGAGAAAGTGTGAGCAGAGGTGGAAAATATAGAAAGGGAGAGAGAGAATCCTAAGCAGGCTCTGGGTTGTCAGCACAGAGCCTGAAGTAGGGCTTGATCCCATGAAATGCAAGATCAAGACCTGAGCTGAAATCAAGAGTCAAAGGCTTAGCCAGCTGACCCTTTCAAGCATCCCTCGTGCTGTGTTCAATGTACCACCAGTAAGCACCAAAGCTGGTATGAGTTTTTAGTTGGAGGGATGACCTAGACTTTCATTACTGAAAGGTCTGGGTCATTAGTAGTTCTTCCTGGACTGGGTTGTAGTTTTCCATTGACCTTAGTCACAGGGCATAGTGATACTAAGAGAGGTCCTACTGGATCTCTTATCTTTCAGGTATACTCTTCCTTGTCTCCATGTGGAGTAATAGTCCAGCTTCCCCCTTGTTTGCCAGGATCAACCATCCTAGCCAGCACAGCAACTTATTACTTTGCCTATTGATCCAGAGACATGAGCAGCCTGAAGTTGTCAGCCAGCAATCTTAACTCTCAGTTCAATAGAATCTTGGGTCTTTTGCTGGAAGCCTTTCTCCCTTTGGAATTAAGACTTTGAAGCAAGAAGAGCCTACGTTAACAGGAACAGGAAGCAAAATTTTTGCTAGTGGGTCACTAAGGGTAATAAGGCATGATGCCTCTCCTATTTCTATCCTTTGATTACAGGACCTGGCTATAGGAGGAACAACAGTATATAAAGGGTGCTGATTCAGAACATACATGGCCTTCCAGAGAACTGAAGACTCTTGCTCCATCCCTGCAAGTTATTGCCACGTAGCTGGTACTGTAACTAATTCTGAAAAGGGTCATTCCACCATTTTATCAGGACAATTGCTTCAAGATAGTGGGAAATATGGTAATACCAGTGAATCCCATGAGCATGCGTCTGTTGTGGCACTTCATTTGCTGTGAAGTGAAATCATTGATGAGAAGCAATGCTGTATTTAATACTATGATGGTGGATAAAAAATTCTCTAAGTGCATGGATGGTAGTTTTGGCAGAAGCATTGCATGCAGGGAAGGAAAATCCATATCCAAATGAAGTGTCTATCCCAGTAAGAACAAAATATTAGCCTTCCATGATGGAAGCAGTTCAATGTAATCAACTTGCAACCAGGCTGATCATGTTGGGAAATGGTGCCATATTGAAAACTCAATGTTGTTTCTATTGCTGGTGGACACTTAGCAGTGGTCATGGCCAGGCTAGCTTTTGTGGGTAGAAGTCCATGTTGTTGAGCTCATGTATAACCTCCAACCCTGCTACCATGGTCACTTTGTTCATAAGCCCATTGGGATATGTTGGAAGAGGCTGAGGAAAGAGCCTGACTGATATTCACAAAATGGTTATCCTATCCACTTGATTATTAAAATCCTCCCTTGCTGGTCAGTGTTTGGTAAGGATTCACAAGGGATGTAAATAACTTCACGTGTTTTTGCTCATTCATATTGGTATATAAATATGCCACTTCCTCAAATTTTCTTGTTACCAATTTCCTAATAATATTTCTTGTAAATCCCTGACCATTTAGCCAAACCATTGGTCAAAACCTATAAATAGGTATATATTGCACATCTGACCATTTCTCCTTCTATGAAAGTGAAGAACCAGATACATTCATTGAAATTCTACTCGTTGAAAGAATCTCCCTATGCCCTTGATCTTCAGGGATTTTCATAATGGGGCTGTAGTGCAGCATCTGTTCATTTTTGAACTGTGCCCACATATCACTGCAAAATTTTATGTATACTAGGCCTAAGTCTATTGACCTTCTGTCAATTGATCATAGTGAACCCCTCCACCCCATAAGGCATTGGGTGAAAGCTGGGAGAGAGAAGGCATTGTAGCAAAAGGGGGGACCATAACATTTGGCTATTATTTCATGTAACTATGCCTTCAGTTCCCGCTTGGACCATTCTGTGATCTCACAGAGTTCATGAGTCTGAGTCCCGTATTGGGCTCTGTGCTGGCAGCATGGAGCCTGTTTGGGACTCTGTCTCTCCCTGTCTCTGCTCCTCTCACTCTCATGCTCTCTCTCTGTCTGTCTCAGAATGAATGAGTGAATGAATGAATGAATGAATGAATGAATAAATAAATAACTTTAAAATTTTTTTTAAAAAATAAGAAGGTTGAGTGTTACCACTTGGCCATGGTTACCTGGGATCAAAATATTTCCCCTGCATTGGAATTTCCCAGTTCAGTGACCTGAACTCCCACTAGAGTTTTGACCTTTAGAAAGCAGTGGCTGCAGAGCTTTTAAAGGATGCTGACACTCACTTGACAAATTTATTTCTTATGGTCATGATGAAAGATGTATCTTCCGGGCACTCCCAGGGTGAGTGAGTATCTTAAATGACAAATCTATTCTAACATTCCAATTTCCCTATTATTTATTTACTTATTTATTTATTTATTACAAATAGTTTATTGTCAAGTTGGTTTCCATATAACACCCAGTGCTCATACTCACAAGTGCCCTCCTCCATGCCCATCTCCCCCCCCCAAAAAAACACACACCCATCAGTCCTCAGTTTGTTCTCAGCATTCAAGAGTCTCTCATGCTTTGCCTCTCTTCCTCTCCCTCACTATTTTCCCCCTTCTTCTCCCCTATGGTCCTCCATTAAGTTCCTCCTAATCCTCCTACACGTGCAAACATATGATATTTGTCCTTCTCTGCCTGACTTATTTCGCTCAGCATAACCCCCTCAAGGTCCATCCATGTTGCTACACATGGCCAGATTTCATTGTTTCTCATTGTCATGTAGTATTCGATCGTATAGATAAACCACGTCTTCTTGATCCATTGGTCCGTTGATGGACACTTAGGCTCTTTCCATGTTTTGGCTATTGTTGAGAGTGCTGCTATGAACATTGGGGTCCATGTGCCCCTATGCATCAGCACTCCTATATCTCTTGGGTAAGTTCCTAGCAGTCCTATTGCTGGGTCATAGGGGAGCTCTATTGTTAATTTTTTGAGGAACTTCCCCCCTGTTTCCCAGAGGGGCTGCACCAGTTTTCATTCCCACGAACAGTGTAGGAGGGTGCCCGTTTCTCCACATCCTCGCCAGCATCTAGAGTTCTGTGACTTGCTTATATTAGCCACTCTGGCCGGTGTGAGATGGTATCACAGTGTGGTTTTGATTTGTATTTCCCAGATGAGAAGGGATGCTGAGCATCGTTTCATGTGTCTGTTGGCCATCTGGATGTCCTCTNCCTGTCATTTTTCCATTGGATACTCTTTCTGGCTTTGTCAAAGATTAGTTGGCTGTATATTTTTGGGTCCAATTCTGAGTTCTCAATTCTATTCATTTGGTCTATGTGTCTGTTTTTGTGCCAATACCATATTGTCTTGAGGATGACAGCTTTGTAGTAGAGGCTAAAGTCTGGGATGGTGATACCTCCCATCTTGGTTTTATTCTTCAATATTACTTTGGCTATTCGGGGTCTTTTGTGGTTCCATACAAATTTGAGGATAGTTTGTTCTAGTTTTCAGAAGCATGCTGGTGCAATTTTGATTGGGATTGCATTGAATGTGTAGATTGCTTTGGGTAGTAATGACATTTTAACTATATTTATTCTTCCTATCCATGAGCATGGAATGTTTTTCCATTTCTTTGTGTCTTCTTCAATTTCCTTCGTAAGTTTTCTATAGTTTCACCATACAGATCTCTTATATCCTTGGTTAGGTTTGTTCCTAGGTACTTTATGGTTTTTTGTGCAATTGTGAATGGGATCAGTTTCTTGATTTCTCTTTCTGTTTCTTCATTGTTGGTGTATAAGAATGCAACCGATTTCTGCACGTTGATTTTGTACCCTGCAACTTGGCTGAATTCTTAGATCAGTTCTAGTAGGTTTCTGGTGGAGTCTGTCGGGTTTTCTATGTAGAGTATTATGTCGTCTTCGAAAAGTGAAAGTTTGACTTTTCTTTGCCAATTCTGATGTCTTTTATTTCCTTTCGTTGTCTGATGGCTGATGCTAGGACTTCTAGCACTATGTTAAACAACAGTGGTGAGAGTGGACATTCCTATCGTGTTCCTGATCTCAGGGGGAAAGCTCTCAATTTTTCCCCATTGAGGATGATGTTAGCTAAGGGCTTCTTATAGATGGCTTTATGATGTTTGAGTAGGTTCCTTCTATCCTGACTTTCTCAAGAGTCTTTATTAAGAAGGGATGCTATATTTTGTCAAATGCTTTTTCTGCATCTATCGACAGGATCATATGATTTTTATCTTTTCTTTTGTTGATGTGATGGATCACATTGATTGGTTTGCGAATATTGAACCACCCTGTAACCCAGGAATGAATCCCACTTGATCTTTTTGGATAATTCTTTTTATGTGCTGTTGGATTTGATTTGCAAGTATCTTGTTGAGGATTTTTGCATTTTTAGTCATCAAGGATATTAGCCTGTAGTTCTCTTTTTTTGCTGGATCTCTGTCTGGCTTGGGAATCAGAGTGATGCTGGCTTCATTAAATGAGTCTGGAAGTTTTCCTTCGATTTCTATTGTTTTGGAATAGCTCTAGAAGAATGGGTATTAATTCTGTTTTAAATGTCTGGTAGAATTCCCCAGGGAAGCCATCAGGTACAGGGCTCTTATTTGTTGGGAGATTTTTGATCACTGATTCGATTTCATCAGTAGTTATAGGTCTGTTCAGATTTTCTATCTCTTCCCGTGTGAATTTTGGTAGTGGGTGTGTGTTTAGGAATTTGTCCATTTCTTCTAAGTTGTCCAATTTGTTGGCATATAATTTTTTATAGTATTTCCTGATCATTGCTTGTATTTCTGAGGGGTTGGTTGTAATGAGTCCNGTAATTGATTTCAAGTTTCAAAGCATTATGATCTGAAAGGGTGCATGGTATGATCTCAATTCTTTTATATTTATTGAGGCCTGCATTATGTCCCAGTATTTGATCTATCTTGGGGAATGTGCCATCCGCACTTGAGAAGAAAGTGAATTCCCTGGCCTCAGGATGTAGAGTTCTGAATATATCTGTCAGATCCATCTGATCCAATGTGTCATTCAAATCTATTGTTTCTTTAGTGATTTTCTGTCTGGTTGATCTATCCATTGCTGTAAGCGGAGTATTAAAGTCTCCTACTATAAGCACATTTTTATCTATAAGATTGTTTCTGTTTGTGATTAATTGTTTTAAATATTTAGGTGCTTCCATATTTGGTGCGTAGACACTTATAATTATTAGTTCTTCTTGATGGATAGACCCTGTAATTATTATATAATGCCCTTCTTCATCCCTTGTTATTGTCTTTAATTTAAATTCCAGTTTGTCTGATATAAGTATAGCTACTCCAGCTTTTTTTTTTTTCTTCCTGTAGCATGATATATATTTCTCCATCCCCTTACTTTTAATCT
>NW_027527137.1:52511-91230 GCF_008692635.1 Crocuta crocuta
AATTTCATCTCTAATTGCCTGATTGGCCCATTCATTCTTTAGTAGGGTGTTCTTTAACCTCCATGTTTTTGGAGGTTTTCCAGACTTCTTCCTGTAATTGATTTCAAGTTTCAAAGCATTATGATCTGAAAGGGTGCATGGTATGATCTCAATTCTTTTATATTTATTGAGGCCTGCATTATGTCCCAGTATTTGATCTATCTTGGGGAATGTGCCATCCGCACTTGAGAAGAAAGTGAATTCCCTGGCCTCAGGATGTAGAGTTCTGAATATATCTGTCAGATCCATCTGATCCAATGTGTCATTCAAATCTATTGTTTCTTTAGTGATTTTCTGTCTGGTTGATCTATCCATTGCTGTAAGCGGAGTATTAAAGTCTCCTACTATAAGCACATTTTTATCTATAAGATTGTTTCTGTTTGTGATTAATTGTTTTAAATATTTAGGTGCTTCCATATTTGGTGCGTAGACACTTATAATTATTAGTTCTTCTTGATGGATAGACCCTGTAATTATTATATAATGCCCTTCTTCATCCCTTGTTATTGTCTTTAATTTAAATTCCAGTTTGTCTGATATAAGTATAGCTACTCCAGCTTTTTTTTTTTTCTTCCTGTAGCATGATATATATTTCTCCATTCCCTTACTTTTAATCAAAAGTATCTTCCAGTCTAAAATGCATTTCTTGGAGACAGCAAATAGATGGATTTTGTTTTTTTTCCATTCTGCTACCCTATGTCTTTTGATGGGAGCATTCAGCCCATTTACGTTCAGCGTTATTATTGAAATATGTGGGTTTAGAGTCATTGTGTCCTTTGTGGGATTCATGCTTCTGGTGGCGTCTCTGGTATTTTGCATTCCTTCCAACACTTCCCTCAGAGAGTCCCCCTCAAGATTTCTTGTAGGGCTGGCTTAGTGGTGGCAAATTCTTTCAATTTTTGTTTATTTGGAAAGACTTTTATCTCTCCTTCTATTCTGAATTACAGGTTCGCTGGATAGAGGATTATTGGCTGCATGTGTTTTCCGTTCATCACATTGAAGATCTCCTGTCTTTCCTTTCTGGCCTGCCAAGTTTCATTAGATAGGTCTGTCACCACTCTGATAGGTTTCCCTTTGTATGTTAGGAACCTTTTCTCCCAAGCTGCTTTCAGAATTCTCTCTTTGTCCTTATATTTTGCCAGTTTCACTATGATATGTCATGCCGATGATCGATTCAAGTTACGTCTGAAGGGAGTTCTCTGTTCCTCTTGAATTTCAACTCCTACTTCCCTCTCCAGGTTGGGGAAGTTCTCTGCTATAATTTGTTCCAGGACTCCTTTAGCACCTTTCCCTCTCTCTTCCTCTTCTGGAATTCCTATGATACGGATATCGTTCCGTTTGATTGTATCGCTGAGCTCTCGAACTCTTCTTTCATGTTCGTGGATCAGTTTATCTCTCTTTTTCTCAGTTTCTTCTTTTTCTATAAAGCGTCTTCTAAATCACTTATTCTCCTTTCTGCCTCTTCAATCCGTGCATTGGATGCATCCAGTTTATTATGTATCTTATTTATTCCATTTTTTAATTCACCGTAACTATTTTTAAGCTCCATATTGTTTGTAGCCATTGCTTCTCTGATGTCCTCCATGCTTTTTTCAAGCCTGGAGATTAATTTTATGATTACTGTTCTAAATTCTTGTTTAGTTATGTTGCTTATATCGGTTTCGAGCAGTTCTCTAGCTGTCATTTCTTCCTGGAGTTTCTTTGGAGGAGAGTTCTTCTGTTTCGTCATTTTGGTTAGTTTTCTATCTCTTGTTAATTTAAAAAGCTTGTTGTACACACGGCCCCTGTGAGTTCTGCTGAATTAGAGAGGGCTCTTTTGACTGTTTAGGGCCTGTCTGTTCAGGAAGTGTTCTTTGGATGGTGTCTCTTGGTTTCCTTTGTTGAACATTTGGTTATTTTTTTTCCCTACTGTTAGTGGTATTTGGGACTCTCCACTAGTGTAGTTTGACTTGTTCTTTGAGGCAGCCCTGGAAAAAGATAACAGACAACCACAGAGGGAACACAGGTACACAAACGCACAGACAAAACCAATAAACACGGAAACCCAGGCTCAGGTAAAAACAGCTACAACAACAACAAAACAGCTCTCTGGAGGGGATGGGAGTGGTGTGGTGTAGGCAGGTCTCGTCTCCACTGTGTCCGCTGGTCTCCCTGAGGCCCCTCCTTGGTGGTTGTGGGGAGAAGAATGGCATCGCCCCAGTCCCTTCTCAACCAAGCGTTGCAATTCACTTCTTTGGTCTGATCTTCCTGTGCTGAGGATGTAGCCAAGGTGAGCTGAGTTCTATGCCCCACACCCCGCCTGTTTCCAGGTCCCAGTCCGCGGGCTTTGTTATACTGCCCTGAACAGTCCCACAGGTCGCTGTTTCCCTGTTGCCTGGGGGTTGAGTGGGGGGTGGGGGAAGTGTCGCAGCCTCTGATCCGCTGGGGTCAAGCAGGGATACAACCCGAGTGCGCCACTGCCGCTTTACTGGGCGCCGGCACTGCTTAACAGGGTCGCCGCCGCCGCCGCCGCTTCAGCAGGCCGCTGTTGCTCGCTGCTGCTGCTTCACCCCGCCCCGGGACCGCCTCCGCAGGCGTTGCTCCTGGTTCACCGGGGCCGCCACCACCCTGGATGGTGCCGGTCGTAAGGCAGTTCAGTTTTTCCTGGCGCCTTTTGGGACCAGGGCACCTAGTTTAAAGTCAGCACCGTAGCCAGAGCTACAAAACACTCTTTCCCAGCCGAGGCTTTTTCTCTTCTCCAGGGACGGTTCTATGAGCAATCTCAGCTTTGCTTTCCTTTCCCCTGGACTCGCGGCTGCTCGCCACCACTCGCCGGTTTATCACTCACCGCAGCTGCACGCAAGCCGGGGTCCCTCCCCTCCCTCCGTATCTCTGGGTCCCGACCCGCTTTTATCTTCCCCAGTTCGCTCTCACGCACTTATGAGGTTGCCTTCCCAGTGTACTCTGTCTCTTTCTCTTCCCAAACTCCTGTGGCTCAGTGTCCTACGACCTCAGGCCTTCCCTGTTTGAGAGATGGGTGCAGGCGAAATGTAGGGAGTTCCTTACTTCTCCGCCATCTTGCCTCCAACCTATCATTTATAATTTTAAATGTGTATTTATTTTATTTTGAGAGAGAGATCATGGAGTAGGGAAGAGAGAATCGGAGAGAGAGAATCACAAGGAGGCTCTGCACAGTCAACACAGAGCACCGATAGGGCTCAATTTCATGAATCGTGAGATCATGACTCAAACCTTTATCAAGAGTAGGACGCTTAACCGATTGAGCCACCCCACTCAGACGCCCCTTTTCTATACCTTTAAATCTCTCCCTCTACACTAAGCCAAGGCAGATCTGGGTTTCTAATTTGCTTACTGTGGGCCACCTTTTGGTTCATGTTTTAGTCACCATGTTGAAAAGCTGTCAGCTTTCCCTCAGTCCTCCAGCTGCAACATTAAATGAAGAATCTCTAGTTAGTGAACCCATATCAGTGAATTTGGTTTGGGGCACCTGGGTGGCTCTGTCAGTTCAGCGTCCAGCTCTTGATTTTGACTCAGGTCATGATCTCACAATTTGTGAGAACAAGTCCTGTGTCTTGTCCTCTGTGGGGCTCTGTGCTGGGTGTGGAGCCTGCTTAAGATTCTTTCTCTCTCACTCTACTGCTCTGTCTATAAACAAACAAATAAATTTGGCTTGATTGAACTTTGTTTCTCCCATGATTATCCTATACTTTTTTTTTCTTTAGAAAAAGCGGGAGCAGGGGAGAGAGGCAGAGTGAGAGAGAGAACCCTAAGCAGGCCTCACACCCAGCGTGGAGTCCAGTGTGGGACCCAGCATGGGGCTGGATCCCATGACCCTGGGATCACCTTAGCTAAAATCAAGTGTCAGATGCTCACCCACTGAGCCACCCAGGCGCCCCATCCTATATATTTATTATCCATTCCCACATGTATTCCACAGATTTCTGTCTAAAAATTAGAAAACTCAAGTTGTTATTTTGGGGTGTAGTGTGCTCCTCATGGATGACATTTTGTCCCTCACCTTCAGAGGCCTGCAAGGAGTCAAGTCTGGTTATAGGTCTAGAAACAAAGAGGGTGGTGGGGCGGGTCCTGAGGAGAAACAGTCACTTCTTTCAGAGAAACTGCCTCGGGGCGGGGGGACATTACAGTTTCTTCAGAAAATGCCCAGTTAATCCTTTAGACTAAGAGGAAGAAGCCACTTCAACTAGAAAAAAAGACCCATCTTCTCTGTTCCCTCATGCTCCCAGTAATCTCAGGCAGAATCTGGATTTCATCCATCAGATCTTCATTCTGTACCAAGTTCTTTTGTTTATACTCTTAAATATTTCTTAAACTCTTTTCTATCTTTCAGTGTCATTTTGGGTCACCCTAAATGCAGACTCTGAGACGGAGAGTTTTATAAAAGTAACTAATAAGGAGAAGGGGTGAGGGAAGCTGATTATAGAAGAAGAAGTTTGTGGTCCCAACTGGAGCTTGGCTCCAGCCTTGAGCCATGAGAGCTCTGAAGTATATGTTGTAATACAGGACCAGTTCCACCTTGAGTCAAAGGAACCTGCCTTTTTCACCCTTGTTCTTATCATTCATTGGCCACTGTGGATTCTGGGATGGGGGGCATAGCCTACAATTTTCTCTGGTGCAAATGTACAGAAAATATGGGGCTCTGAGCTCTGAGCTGTTAGTAGCCCAGAAACACAGCAGCTGGGGCACTGGAAGATTGAAGAGAAATGGAGATGGACACAGCAGTGCCCGCCACATTCTGTATTCTCACTGGCACCACCAGAGTTCAGGCCTCCATCCTTTCACACTCAAATTATTACAGCAACATCCTAACTTCTCTTCTGCAGCCACTCTTGTTCCCCCTATTTTCCTACACTGGAGTTATCTCAAACTCAAATTAACTGCATCGCTCCTTGGTTTAAAAGGTCTTCCAGTATTAACCCCCTGATATTTAGCAGTAAGATTTAACATGATTATGAGACCAGTCTTCATCCTCTCTAATCCTGTCTATGCAGGTTCAAACCATTCATTCATATAATATTTATAAGCTCATTGTCCAGCACATTGCCTGGCACATGGTAAGTGTTCAATAAATAATTGTTGAATGAAGAGATGAATCTGAATAGATGAGGTTCCTTGCATTCTGATTTTCTCCCCCTGGCCCTTGTTATATATTCTCCCTGGTAGGAATGCTTCCACCCCCACTGAAGCATAAATATTCATACTGCAAACATGACTTCAAGTTGAGGTTCCAGTTTTTATGTCCTTTCATCTTGGGACCTTTCTTGAACCCCTGAGTCTTTGTCGTGTGTCGCTCAAATATGTTTTCATAGCACCATATGTTGCCACTATCTTATCATTTATAACATGGTGCTGTAACTTTTTGCTCCCCTCTGGGTGTCTCTCAGTGGATCATAAGCTCTGTAAAGGAATACCCGGGTTCCTCTCTATTCACCATTGAAGCCCCAGTAACTATTGATCTGTCTGATCTATTCTTTGGGCTCAAGAAATAACTGTTCATTAATGAGTGAGGGATGAAGTGAATAAATGGAATATATTTATCCTGAAATTTATTTGTGTGTAGGGAGAGCCACATATTTTTAAAACACCTTTTCATAATGAAACGTTAAAAACAAGTACTGTAATTGACAGAGAAAAATAACAAACAGCTCACATTCATAAGATGATGAATCTTGCTGACAGCAGGGAGAATGTCAAGGTAAGTTACTCTCTCACTGAGAATTTCAGTTTCATTTTTTTCTCACTACACAGTTTAAGCAGAAGTAAAAAAACAATTGTGGTTTCTCTATGAGACCTAGCTAGAATTCCGAGTCTGAATCAGATAAAAGCAGGAAAATTATACCCTACCCATCAGTATTTTTTCTCTACATTTTATTGACTTTATTCACCTTCTTTTAGACTTTTTTTATTCACTATTTGTCATTCACTATACATTGTTCTTCGTGTAGAAACTATTCTTAGTGAGCAGGAAAGTGCTTTATGGAGTATAAATGTATATTAAAAAATAAGAATTCTTGTCTGACATTAAAATAATCTTTTATTTGAGTCATTGAATTTTCTATGGCTTATCAGCATAAGATGGGTGACGTGAACAATACAAAATGATTCTGAAGCCTACAAGGAAATTTGGACACATGGTATAATATTCTTCTCTTAGAGGTTAAATGGGTACATACCACAATATTACAGTGAACTTATTATCATAAACTATGTTATAGTTATATGTAAAATTGAGCAGAGTTATTAATGAAAAGTTCTTAGAATTTAGTTATAGGTAATGAATTAATATAAATATCATATGCAATAATACACATAACTGTATAATTATGATATATATGTATATAACAATATAACATGCATATGTCTACCATATATTACATATTACATATGTGGCATCTAGCATATCCCCTTGTTCAATAAATGGCAACTATTATAATTATCTTTCTATCATCTTCGCCTGGTGCTGTATCAAGCATTTAAGAGCATGGTCTTATAAATCAGGTAGATTCTGATGACTGACTCTTCATATACCTATTGTGATACTTCCCCCTTCTGTTTTGTCACCTATAAAATGGGCAAAATAATAGTGCCTACTTTGGATTATTATAGAGATTGATGCTCAATACCAAATTAATTTTAAATTAGAATATAATTTTTAGTTTCTTAAATTATAATGAAAGTTTATGAATCCATACACATAAGTGAAGATAGTAAAACTAAGTCCCAATTTGGTAGAATTGTCCAAATACACAAAGAGTGATCCTGGGTTAGGTTTTTTTGTCTGTTTCTATCACCCATTTCTGCTCTTTTCAATGCAAATCTATGATTCATACCAGTCATTTTTTTTTCTTTGTCCTATAGGTATTCCTTGCTGAAATCATCCAAAATGTACTTTAGATCCTTGCTTCAGTTGAATCAATGTTGTGCTCCAGGAATATTTATTTCTCCCCTGAAATAGCTTTCCTACTACACAATTTCCTAATGGCATTTTTCATCTGGTCATTTCTCAAGGTATAGATTAAGGGATTTAACATGGGAGTTATCATAGTGTAGAACACTCCCACTGCCTTATCAATAGATAAAGTAGCTGCAGGTCTCATGTACACAAATATGCAGGGCACAAAGAATAAGACGACCGCTGTGATGTGGGAGACACAGGTGGAGAGGGCTTTGCGCCTTGCCTCTAAAGTGTGGTTCCTTAGGGAGCGCAGAATGACCACATAGGAGACCATCAAGAGAAGGAAGTTTAAGACACAGATGAAACCACTGTTGGCAGCAACGAAGAGCCCTAGAGTGTGGGTATCAGTGCAGGCAAGATTGAGCAAAGGGTTCAGATCACACATAAAGTGGTCTATGACGTTAGGGCCACAGAAGGGTAATGGGATGATAAAGAGGATCTGTATCATTGCATGAAGAAAGCCTCCCACCCACACCACTCCCATTAACAGGCTACATACCCGCCGATTCATGATGGTCGTGTAGTGCAAAGGCTTGCAAATGGCCACATAGCGGTCATAGGCCATCACAGTAAGCAGGATGACATCAGCACCTCCAAAGAAATGTTCCCCAAAGATTTGAGTAATACATACACCGAATAGTATGGTTTTCTTTTCACGGAGTGAATCTACAATCAGTGTAGGGGTATTGACGGAGGAATAGCAGGCATCAATGAAGGAGAGATAGGCCAGGAAAAAGTACATGGGGGACCCCAATAATGGGCTGGCAGTGATAGTGACCACAGTAAGCCCATTTCCTACCACAGAGACGATGTAGATGACCAAAAAAAGAAGAAATACGACTTTCTGCATCTTTGGATTCTCTGTGAGCCCCAGTAGAACAAACTCTGTCACGTTGTTCCTATTCTCCATTATTTCATTCCATGATACACTACATTACCTGAAAAAAAATCCTTTTTGATTAATGCAACCTTGAATTTTTAAGGCTTTTTATTTAGTAAATAATAAAGTACTAGATTCTATAGAGTTGTGGATTCACATGAAGTTTTCTTTCTTTTTTGAGAAAGAAAATAATATCTGAGTTCTGGAAGATTACTTAAATTACTTCATGGGTGAAGATTCTGTTAAGAGTATAGACATGAGGAACTTTGTAAACACACAGACAGGAGATCTCCTGTGCACACCTCTTCACTTGAGATGATTTATACCCTATCTTGAAGTTGTCATATTGCAGCTATTTTGAAAAGAGTGGTAGGAAATGGATGTAAAGTCTATGAATGTAAAGCTAGGGATTTTCCCTTTATATTAGGAGATGGAGAACAATGGAAGGTAATTGAGAATATGAATGGAAGGATGAAGTGAAGTTGGAGGAAGGGTGAATCTTGGATATAAGTCTGGTCAAGGTCTTTGCGTGTCTTGAATGAAGTTGGCTGAGGTTCAGTAAGGAGATGGAGGTCAGGAAAAAAAAAAAAAAAGCCCAGTATCTGACTATTTAAAATAGTTGACAAAAAGTGTAACAGTGTATTTCTTATTAGAATGTAATAAAGGGCCCAGGAGCTACTACAAAATAACTGCTAATACTTGTTGTCAAAATCCAATAACATTAAAATAGCTGATAAATATATTTTTTAATGATTCACTGCTATGTGCATGGCATGGTATTAACCTGTGTGGTTAGCATTATTTCATCCAATTTGCAAATGAAGACGCAATCTCAGAGACTGATTAATGACAACAATAATGATAATATTAACTAAAACTACTGGATACTTCCTGTGTTCTGTTTTGGCAGAAACGTGATTGTTTAATCCGCACTACAAACCTATGAGATGATGGAGAGCCTTGGTGTCTCAGTTGGTTAAGCATCTGACCCTTGGTTTCACCTCAGGTCATGGTCTGGCAGTTGTGAGATTGAGCCCTATGTCGGGTTCCACGCTGGGTGTGGATCCTTGCTTGAGTTTCCCTCTCTACGTGAACCTCTACTGCTCATTCTCTCTCTCTCACAAACAAACCAAAAACCTACAAGATGATTACCACTATAATTTTATACTTATATTGTAGGCAATACAATATAAAGAAGTTAAGGGTCTTGTCCAAGATCATGCAGAGAATGAAGGACAAAGCCAAGATTATATCACAATATACTTGTTAACTCATTTCCTCCAAATTTTTAATCCATTGTCTACATTGTTATGTTATCATAAACAATGTTGAACTACCAATCTCTTTTTGATATGACCATAAAAACTATAATGACTTTATTTATTTTTATTTATTTTTTAATGTTTTTATTTATTTTTGAGAGAGAGAGAGAGAGGCAGCGGCAGAGAGAGAGACAGAATCCAAAGCAGCCTCCAGGCTCTGAGCTGTCAGCACAGAGCCCAACATGGGGATTGAACTCACAAACCGCAAGATCATGACCTAAGCTGAAGTCAGGTGCTCAACTGTCTGAGCCACCCAGGTGCCTCTAATTATAATGATATTAATACTCTTTTGGAGGCAAGTGTATATGAAGCAATTTCATCAACACACACACAGACAGACACACACACACCCACCCCAGAATCACTACATATGAACAAAAATGTGATGCTGCTTTCATTGAATATCCCTCTGACCTTGAACTCTTATGCAGCCCCATTTCCTCCCTTCCCAATCTGTTTACAAGCATGGATCCCCTGACTTTTCTGCAAAGTGTTGAAAACGACTATCACAGTTATTAAGTGTATATATTTGTTTGAGAACCAGAGAGACCAGATTGGAATCTAGTCTTTTCCACCTGAAACTTCTTTTACCCAGGATACATTTCTTGGCACCCCACATCCTTGTTTCCTCATGTATAAGGTGAGAATGATAATATCCATGTCCCGGGTGTTCTTAAAATTGATTGAGGGAACATACATGAACATAGCCACCACATTGCTGTGGGCACACAAAAACCTTTCACTTATTTTTGTGACTGTGCCTGCACCTAAGAGATAGGAAGAATTGGTACTTTGAGTGAAGTACAGAAAAACATTTGACCATGCAACAAGCTTGGGAAAAATAACCTCTAATGTTACTTTTCAAGAAGCCATGGAGACCCAATTATCCATAGCAGTTAATTTCAGGGAGAGCTGTCCCTGTTCATGCTTGAGCCAAGCGATGGATGATTTATTTCATTTACTACTCATATGTGTGTCTTTTCTGTGTGGGGGGTGTATTTAAATTTGATTTTCATGCTCATGATTTCTTGAATCTTAAAGGAGTTGTCTTATGCAATAGAAAGTGCTTGGTATCACAGAGCTGGCTCCTACAAAATTTCATAATCTCTATGAGCCAGATTTTTCATTTGCCAAATTAGGTTAATGACATTTACCAACTATCTTCTTAAGAACTGGGGTGAGGGTAACATATTACTATACTTAAAAGTATTGAAACATAATGATTACTATATAGAGAAGATAACAAACAATCTTTAAGATGCTTCAACGCTATTGAAAAACTTACCTTTTTGCCTTAGATGATCTTAATGATGTTCAGGGATTTTCAGAAATAATCCCATCTTCCAACTGATCTCTTCTTGGATAAGTAACTTACATTATGAAAGATATAGCACCCTCAGACCAAAACTACTTAGGTAATTCAGTAACATATCAACAGTTGTGGAGAAAGTGTTTCTAGAAGTCTCAATCTTTCCTTCTAGCCTAAAGCCCCAACAGTTTTCATAGAAAATCTGGAATTTGAATTTAGAATGAATTCTTTTGAAAAACTATGGAAAAATGACCTAGAGGTGTCTCTGGTCCTATAGGTACAGGGCAAGAAGTGTGGAGGAAACACTTTCAAATGAGTCATTGGTACCATAATGAAACTTGCTCTGGAGATGTAACATCACTAAAACATTTTCACCCTGCACTGCATGGATATTTAAAGAGTTTTCCATAAAGGCTCAAAGACCTTGTCTTTTAGCTGCTGGTTTCTCTCTCTGGAATTAATTATCCCCTATGACAGAAAGGATGTGTCTTAGAATAGGTATCCTGAAGAGACATGTTTGAGAAACATCCAATTTCGAATAGGGAATTGCATTCCCTCTACTCGGAACCAAAACATGCAAGAATTCCCTTTCGCTATGTAAACCTGGGCTTCTAAGAAAGCTGAATATCACATGAATAGGAAAATGACTTAAGTCCAGAGTGAGGACCTGTGATGGAGTTAATCTGTTGACTCATGTCACAGATAGAACTTTTGCCTTTGTAGCAATATTACAACTTTTCTGGAAACTTGTCCTGATTGCCTGAGAGCTAGAGCAGTGAGGGCATAAAATCAATGGAATGGCAGCCATTAAAGAACTTGACTCCAAAAGCTGTTGGTCACATTCCTCAGAGGGCTATGGAAAGTAAACAGAAATTCCATGTCTTCCCAGTTAATAGTTGCTGGGACTTATGATCTGGTCAGTAAGGAATACTAGGCAACTTTAAAATTGTGGAGTGATATCAAAACACAAGTAGAAAGTTCTAATTTTAATCACCAGAATTGTTCCACATTCTTGTTACTTACTATTGTTAGTTATTTTCCTTCTAGTCAGTCTAGGAGGGTTATAGTGTTGTATTATTGTGGTTTTAATTTGCTTTTCCTGATGACTAATGAGGTTGAGCAATTTTTTACATGTTATTATTGATCATTTGTACATCTGTTTAAAAATATTTATAACTCCTTTGTACAATTTAAAAATGGTAGTTGTAGGCTTTATATGACTACAAATGTTCTTTCTATATTCTAGATGTAGATCTTTCTTCATATCTATTTATACATAAAAATAAATATAAAAATATATTTATAGTTTGCCTCCCTCCCATAATAGTCTTAAACAGAAAGAACAAACTGAGGTTTGATGGGGGTCTGGGAGAGGGGAAAATAGGTGATGTGTATTGAGGTGGCCACTTGTTGGGATGAGTACTGAGTGGGGTATGTAAGAGATGCATCATGGGAATCTACACTCAAAATCAAGTGCACATTGTATACACTGTATGTTAGCTAACTTGACAATAAATTATATATTAAAATATATACTTATAGGGTCGCCTGTGTGGCTCAGTTGGTTAAGCATCCAACTTGGGCTCAGGTCATGTTCCCACAGTTCATGGGTTCGAACCCCACGTTGGGCTCTGTGCTGACAGCTGAGAGCCTGGACCCTGTTTTGGATTCTGTGACTCCCTCTCTCTCTGACCGTCCCCAGCTTACGCTGTTCCTCCTTCTCTCTCAGAAATAAATAAAAACATTTAATATATATATAAATACATGTATATTTATATATAATTTATATATTAAGTCCAGTAGTTAAAGGCTTTTATTTAGATAGGATAAGCTCTCCACCTGTGTTCTTTTTATTGAGATTGATTTGTTATTTTAGATTCCTTTAATATTGTATATTTCTACACAATAGAATATAATTTCAGAATAAGATTGCCAGTTTTTCCAAGTACTCTGTCAGGAGTTTTACTGGAATTCTATTAAACTTATGAAATTAATGTAGTAAACATATCAAGTCTTCGAATCCATTAACATGTCATATTTATTTATTTAGTCGTGTTTTTACTTTCACACAGTAGTGTTTTCTGATTTTCCTATACAGGTCTTGAATATATTTTGAAAATGTAATTTTCAAATATCATGATATTAATGTATTTCATATAGCATCTTATTTCTAATTGTTATGATAAAATACATTTCATATTTTGTTTGGCATTTTATTTTATAACCTTGTTAAATTAACCAATTTGATCTATTATTTGTTTTTGTAGAGCACTTAATATTTCTACTATTACAATCATGTCCTCTGTACATACATATTTTTTTTACAATTTCAATATTTTTCTTTCCAAACTGTGTGTCTTTTATTTCTTTTCTTTATTTTATTTCAAGGGGTAGAACCTACGGTACAATGCAGAAATGAAATGACGAGTGGAAAGACCTTTGCTTCTAATTTTATTTATTTGTTTTAATGTTTTATTTATTTCTGAGAGAGACAGACAGACAGACAGACAGCATGAGCAGAGGAGGGTCAGAGAGAGAGACACACACAGAATCTGAAACAGGCTCTAGGCTCTGATCTAGCTGTCAGCACAGAGCCCAACGTAGGGCTCAAACTTACAGCTGTGACACCATGACCTGAGCCAAAGTTGGATGCTTAACCGACTGAGCCACCCAGGTGCCTCTGCGTTCAACTTTAGTATCCACCATAAAGTATGATGGAAGTCGTGGGTTTTATACAGATGCTTTTATCAGGTTGAGCAAGTTCCTTATTATTCTTTATTTGCGAAAATATTTTTTTAAAATCATCAACCTAAACTGTAATTTATCATTTTATATGCATCTATTAAAAGGATCATGTCATTCTTCTCTTTTATTCTAGTAATTTAGTGAAACTCACTGATTTATTTTTGAATGTTGGATGTTTTATTCCTGGCAGAAACTCTACATGGTCATGGTAAATTATTATTATTTAGAAAAATAGCACATTTCATTTACTAATATGGTGTTTAAAATCTTTGTGCATATGTTTGAAGAGATATTTGTTTGCCAATTTCTTTCCTGTAATGTGACTTGGCAGTTAGGCAGTACTACTTCATAAAATAATGGGCTTAGTGCTCTTTCCTCTATTTCTGAGAGACACTATGAAGAATTTTATGGTCAATTTTCTCTTTCTACCAATAAAGGCTATTGATAGTTTGATAGAATTTACACTAAATCTGTAGAACACTTTGAGAGGTCTTGCTGTCTTAATTATACTAACCTTCTAATCCGTGAATATGAGATGATTTTTTATCATAGGGCTTCTTTAATTTCTTTCAAAAATGTTTTGAAACTTCTTTATTTCTTCCTTTCTCAATAGAATTCCTTTTATTTATGTTTTAAACCCAATTTCTCTGGTAAAAGTCTTTAAACATATTTATTTATTTATTTATTTACTTATTTATTTTTAACTTAAACTTTATTTAGTTAGCATACCATTTTCAGGAACGGAATTCAGTGATTCATCACTTACATACAACATCCAGTGCTCACCACAAGTGCCCTCCTTAATAGCCATCACCCATCTAACTCCACTCCCACTCACTTCCCTCTATCAAACCTCAGGCTGTTCTCTATCGCTAAGCGACTCTTGTGGTTTGGTTCCCACTGTCCTCTTCCCCCCTCCCTTCCTGTATGTTCATTTGCTCTGTTTCTTAAATTCCACATATGAGTGATTTCATATGCTGTCTTTCTCTGCTTGACTTATTTTGCTTAGCATAATCCTCTCTAGCTCCATCCTCATCATTGAATTGTAAATGGCAATATTCTGTTCCTTTTGACGGCTGACTAATATTCCATTGCATATATTATCCAATTTCCTTATCCATTCATCAATTGATGGACATTTGGGCACACTACATAGTTTGGATATTGCTAATGTTGTTATAAACGTTGGGATGTATGTATACCTTCGAATCCGTATTTTTGTGTCCTTTGGGTAAAGACTTAACAGTGCAATTGTTGTGTCATTGGGTAGTTCTATCTTCATACTTTTGAGGGACCTCATACAATTTTTCAGAGTGGCTACACTACTTTGCACTCCCACCAACAGTACCAATGTCTTCTCCTTTCTCCTCATCCTCACCAGCACCTGTTGTCTCTTGTGTTGTTAATTTTAGCCATTCTGACAGATGTGAGATAGTATCTCCCTGTGGTTTTGATTTGTATCTCCTTACTGATGAGTGATATTGAGCATGTTTTCATGTATCTACTAGCCATCTGGGTGTCTTCTTTGGAAAAGTGTTTATTCATGTCTTCTGCCATTTCTTAATTTGGTAATTTGCTTTTTGGGAATTGAATGTAATGAATTCTTTATATATTTTGGATACTAGACCTTTATCAAATATGTTATAAAACTGTAGTCCTCAAGACACTATGGTTCTGCCACTGAAACAGACACATAGATCAGTGGACCAGAATAGAAAACCCAGAAATGGGCCTACAACTCAATGGTCAATTAATCTTCAACAAAGGAGGAAAGAATATCCAATGGAACAAAGACAGTCTCTTCAACAAATGGGTGTTGGGACTTTTGATTTCTAGAATATGATTCTAGCACCCAACAAATGGTGTTGGGACCATATGATTTCTAGAATAGCTAGGGCATGAGAGACATGTTTGGTTAGTTGATTTACATGTTGAACTATATGAACATCTTGGACTAACGCAACCGTAGAAACAGAATTGTGCATGTAAAGGTCAGTCTTTCATGAGTAAGGGTCATTAGTCTGATCATAGTTCAAGGGAAACAGGGCCTGCTGGAGACACGATGTCTGTTTCCATAATCGAAAGAAGAAGTTCCCACAATAAGTTCCTTCACAAGGTGCAATCATCATACCAGGTTCAGAATAAGGGGACAAGTCACTCCTGATACTAATCAACAAAGTACCTTATGGGGTTGGTGCTCAAACAGAAATAATTGAGTGGGGGTGGATATTGGTCATCATCTGATTGGCAAGAGACCGTGCAAACTTGCTTTAACCTCACCAGGAGTTTTCTCAACTAATGGGCTCAGAATGGCTCCCAACATGCAAGGAAATTGGAATGTTGGGGTAATCTTTGTTACCCCCCAGGGGTTAAATGGCCCTTTGCTTATAAAACCTTATGGTAGTTTTTTGACATAATGTTATAGACACACTATTACTGTCCACCCAGATATATAAAAATAAGAGAATTATTAATAAGAATATGCAGGAGTTTATAGGTAAATACATACATATACATATATAGTATAGTCCATGTTTATGGCTTCTCTCTCTTGCACATGTTCCTGTTCCACTCAATGCAGAATCTGTAATTCATAGTGGGTTTTTTAATTTGGTAAGTATTCCTTGCTGAGATCATCCAAAATGTCCTTTAGATCCTTGCTTCAGTTGAATCAATGTTGTGCTCCAGGAATATTTATTTCTCCCCTGAAATAGCTTTCCTACTACACAATTTCCTAATGGCATTTTTCATCTGGTCATTTCTCAAGGTATAGATTAAGGGATTTAACATGGGAGTTATCGTAGTGTAGAACACTGCCACTGCCTTATCAATAGATAAAGTAGCTGCGGGTCTCAGGTACACAAATATGCAGGGCACAAAGAATAAGACGACCACTGTGATGTGGGAGACACAGGTGGAGAGGGCTTTGCGCCTTGCCTCCAAGCTGTGGTTCCTTAGGGAGCGCAGAATGACCACATAGGAGACCATCAAGAGAAGGAAGTTTAAGACACAGATGAAACCACTGTTGGCAGCAACGAAGAGCCCTAGAGTGTGGGTATCAGTGCAGGCAAGATTGAGCAAAGGGTTCAGATCACACATAAAGTGGTCTATGACGTTAGGGCCACAGAAGGGTAATGGGATGATAAAGAGGATCTGTATCATTGCATGAAGAAAGCCTCCCACCCACACCACTCCCATTAGCAGGCCACGCACTCGCTGACTCATGATGGTCGTGTAGTGCAATGGCTTGCAGATGGCCACATAGCGGTCATAGGCCATCACAGTAAGCAGGATGACATCAGCACCTCCAAAGAAATGTTCCCCAAAGATTTGGGTAATACATGCATTGAATAGGATGGTTTTCTTTTCACGGAGTGAATCTACGATCAATCTAGGGTTATTGACAGAGGAATAGCAGGCATCAATGAAGGAGAGATAGGCCAAGAAAAAGTACATGGGGGACCTCAATAATGGGCTGGCAGTGATAGTGACCAGAGTTAACACATTTCCTACCACAGAGACGATGTAAATGACCAAAAAAAGAAGAAATACGACTTTCTGCATCTTTGGATTCTCTGTGAGTCCTAGTAGGACAAACTCTGTCACGTTGTTCCTGTTCTCCATTAATCCATACTATGGTTCATTACATTACCTGAAAAAAAAGTCCTTTTTGATTAATGCAACCTTGAATTTTTAAGTCTCTTCATCTAGTAAATAATAAAGGACTAGATTCTATAGAGTTGTGGATTCTCATGGAGTTTTCTTTCTTTTTTGAAAAAGAAACTAATATCTGAGTTCTGGAAGATTACTTACATTACCTCATGGGTGAAGATTCTGTTAAGAGTATAGACATGAGGAACTTTGTAAACACACAGACAGGAGATCTCCTGTGCACACCTCTTCACTTGAGATGATTTACACCCTATCTTGAAGTTGTCATATTGCAGCTAAGTTTGAAAAGAGTGGTAGGAAATAGATGTAAAGGCTTTGAATGTAAAGCTAGGGATTTTCCCTTTATTTTAGGAGATGGAGAACAATGGAAGGTAATTGAGAATATGAATGAAAGGATGAAGTGAAGTTGGAGGAAGGGTGAATCTTGGATATAAGTCTGGTCAAGGTCTTTGCGTGTCTTGAATGAAGTTGGCTGAGGTTCAGTAAGGAGATGGAGGTCAGAAAAAGAAAGCCCAGTATCTGACTATTTAAAATAGTTGACAAAAAGTGTAACAGGCTATTTCTCATTAGAATGTAATAAAGGGCCCAGGAGCTACTACAAAATACTTGTCAAAATCCAATAACATTCTAATAGCTGATAAATAATTTTTAAATGATTCACCGCTATGTGCATGGCATGGTATTAATCTGTGTGGTTAGCATTATTTCACCCAATTGCAAGTGAAGAAGCAATCTCAGAGACTGAATAATGACAGTAATAATGATAATATAAACTAAAACTACTGGATGCTTGCTGTGTTCAGTTTTGGTAGAAACGTGATTGTTTAATCTGCACTACAAACCTATGAGATGATGGAGAGCCTCGGTGTCTCAGTTGGTTCAGCATCCAACCCTTGGTTTCATCTCAGGTCATGGTCTGGCAGTTGTGAGATCGAGCCCCATGTCGGGTTCCACACTGGGCGTGGATCCTTGCTTGAGTTTCCCTCTCTACGTGAACCTCTACTGCTCATTCTCTCTCTCTCACAAACAAGCCAAAAACCTACAAGATGATTACCACTATAATTTTATACTTATAATGTATGCAATACACTATAGAGAAGTTAAGGGTCTTGTCCAAGATCAAGCAGAGAATGAAGGACAGAGCCAAGATTATATTACAGTAACCTGTTAACTTTTTTCCTCCAAATTTTTAATCCATTGTCTACATTGTTATGTTATCATAAACAATGTTGAACTACCAATCTCCTTTTGATATGACTATAATGATTTATTTATTTTTATTCTTATTTATTTTTTAATGTTTTTATTTATTTTTGAGACAGGGAGAGAGAGAGAGAGATGGAGAGAGAGAGAGAGAGAGAGAGAAAGGTCGGGGGAGAGAGAGAGAGAGAGGGGGACAGAATCCAAAGCAGCTTCCAGGCTCTGAGCTGTCAGCACAGAGCCCAACATGGGGCTTGAACTCACAAACTGCAAGATCATGACCTTAGCTGAACTCAGATGCTCAACTGACTGAGCCACCCAGGTGCCTCTAATTGTAACGACTTTAATACTTTTTTGGAGGCAAGCGTACATGAAGCAATTTCATCAACACACACACACACACACACACACACACACACACACACACACACCAGAATCACTAAATATTAACAAAAATGTGATGCTGCTTTTATTGAATATCCCTCTGACCTTGAACTCTTACGCAGCTCCATTTCCTCCCTTCCCAATCTGTTTACAAGCATGGATCCTCGGACTCTTCTGCAGTGTTGAAAACGACTATCACAGTTATTAAGTGTACTATATTGGTTTGAGAACCAGAGAGACCAGATTGGAATCTAGTCTTTTCCACCTGAAACTTCTTTTACCCAGGATACATTTCTTGGCACCCCACATCCTTGTTTCCTCATGTATAAGGTGAGAATGATAATATCCATGTCCCGGGTGTTCTTAAAATTGATTGAGGGAACATACATGAACATAGCCACCACATTGCTGTGGGCACACAAAAACCTTTCACTTATTTTTGTGACTGTGCCTGCACCTAGGAGATAGGAAGAATTGGTATTTTGAGCGAAGTACAGAAAAACATTTGACCATGCAACAAGCTTGGGAAAAATAACCTCTAATGTTACTTTTCAAGAAGCCATGGAGACCCAATTATCCATAGCAGTTAATTTCAGGGAGAGCTGTCCCTGTTCATGCTTGAGCCAAGCGATGGATGATTTATTTCATTTACTACTCATATGTGTGTCTTTTCTGTGTGGGGGGTGTATTTAAATTTGATTTTCATGCTCATGATTTCTTGAATCTTAAAGGAGTTGTCTTATGCAATAGAAAGTGCTTGGTATCACAGAGCTGGCTCCTACAAAATTTCATAATCTCTATGAGCCAGATTTTTCATTTGCCAAATTAGGTTAATGACATTTACCAACTATCTTCTTAAGAAGACAGGGTGAGAACTTCTTAAGAACTGGGGTGAGGATAACATATTACTATACTTAAAAGTATTGAAACATCATGATTACTATATAGAGAAGATAAAAAACAATTTTGAGATGCTTCAACGCTATTGAAAAACTTACCTTGTTGCCTTAGATGATCTTAATGATGTCCGGGGATTTTCAGAAATAATCCCATCTTCCAACTGATCTCTTCTTGGATAAGTAATTTACAATATGACAGATATAGCACCCTCAGACCAAAACTACTTAGGTAATTCAGTAACATATCAACAGTTGTGGAGAAAGTGTTTCTAGAAGTCTCAATCTTTCCTTCTAGCCTAAAGCCCCAACAGTTTTCATAGAAAATCTGGAATTTGAATTTAGAATGAATTCTTTTGAAAAACTATGGAAAAGTGACCTACAGGTATCTCTGGTCCTATAGGGACAGGGCAGGGAGTGTGGAGGAAACTCTTTCAAATGAGTCATTGGTACCATAATGAAACTTGCTCTGGAGATGTAACATCACTAAAACATTTTCACCCTGCACTGCATGGATATTTAAAGAGGTTTTCATAAAGGCTCAAGGACCTTGTCTTTTAGCTGCTGGTTTCTCTCTCTGGAATTAATTATCCCCTATGACAGAAAGGATGTGTCTTAGAATAGGTATCCTGAAGAGACATGTTTGAGAAACATCCAATTTCGAATAGGGAATTGCATTCCCTCTACTCGGAACCAAAACATGCAAGAATTCCCTTTCTTTATGTAAACCTGGGCTTCTAAGAAAGCTGAATATCACGTGAATAGGAAAATGACTTAAGTCCAGAGTGAGGACCTGTGATGGAGTTAATCTGTTGACTCATGTCACAGATAGAACTTTTGCCTTTGTAGCAATATTACAACTTTTCTGGAAACTTGCTCCTGATTGCCTGAGAGCTAGAGCAGTGAGGACATAAAATCAATGGAATGGCAGCCATTAAAGAACTTGACTCCAAAAGCTGTTGGTCACATTCCTCAGAGGGCTATGGAAAGTAAACAGAAATTCCATGTCTTCCCAGTTAATAGTTGCTGGGACTTATGATCTGGTCAGTAAGGAATACTAGGCAACTTTAAAATTGTGGAGTGATATCAAAACACAAGTAGAAAGTTCTAATTTTAATCACCAGAATTGTTCCACATTCTTGTTACTTACTATTGTTAGTTATAGTCCTTTTAGTCAGTCTTGGGTTGGGGGGTTATAGTGTTATATTATTGTGGTTTTAATTTGCTTTTCCTGATGACTAATGAGGTTGAGCAATTTTTTCATGTTATTATAGATCATTTGTACATCTGTTTAAAAATATGTATAAGTCCTTTGTACAATTTAAAAAGGTACTTGTAGGCTTTCTATGACTACAAATGTTCTTTCTATATTCTAGGTATAGATCTGTTTTCATATCTATTTATACATAAAAAATAAATATAAAAATATATTTATAGTTTGTCTCCCTCCCATAAGAGACTCTTAAACAGAGAGAACAAACTGAGGTTTGATGGGGGGCTGGAGAGGGGGAAATAGGTGATGTGTATTGAGGTGGGCACTTGTTGGGATGAGCACTCGGTGTGTTATGTAAGAGATGCATCATGGGAATCTACACTCAAAACCAAGGGCACACTGTATACACTGTATGTTAGCCAACTTGACAATAAATTATATATTAAAAATATACATTTATAGGGGCGTCTGGGTGGCTCCGTTGGTTAAGCATCTGACTTCGGCTCAGGTCATGTTCCCACAGTTCATGGGTTCGAGCCCTGCATGGGGCTCTGTGCTGACAGCTAGCTCAGAGCCTGGAGCCTGTTTCAGATTCTGTGTCTCCCTCTCTCTCTGACCCTCCCGAACTCATGATGTCTCTCCTTCTCTCTCAGAAATAAATAGAAACATTTAAATATATACATATACACATATATATTTATATATAATTTATATATTAGGTCATGTATATAAGTTGAGCATAATATAAAATATTTATACATAAATATACTTATATAGTGTTCTCCTAGTCCATGGATTGCCTTTTCGTTTTTAAAAAGATGACATCTAATGAGTAGAAGAGTTAAAACATTAATGTTTCAACTTTCAGTTTTTCTTATAGTTCATGCTTATTGTGTGATATTTGATAAATATTGATCCACCCCAATGTTAAAAATAAGTTTTCTAGTATTTTTAGATGTTTAGCTTTTAACACCTGGACCTGTGACTCATTTTGAGTTAATATTTGTGTGTAGAGTGAGAGAGTAGTTGAGGCTGGATTTTTCTCAGATGGATATCCAATTGACCCAGCATAATTTTTTGGAAAAAAGTCTGTTCTTTTGCCAATGAATTAGCTTGATATGTTTGTAAGAAATTTAACACATTTTGGTGTATTTATGGACAGTCTCGTTTGTTCCAATGATCTATATGTGCATCTTTATATTAATACCACGGTGTTGTTTTTATGGGAGCTTAATAAAGTCTTTTTTAATTTTTTTATTTTTGAGAGACAGAGACAGAGCATAGTGAGGGAGGAACAGAGAGAGAGGGAGACACAGAATCTGAAGCAGGCTCCAGGCTCTGAGCTGCCTGCACAGAGTCCGACGCTGGGCTCGAACTCACAAGGTGTGAGATCATAACCTGAGCCGAAGTCAGACGCTTAACCGACTAAGTCACCCAGGTGCCCCAGTAGTTAAAGTCTTTATTTAGATAGGATAAGCTCTCCACCTGTGTTCTTTTTATTGAGATTGATTTGTTATTTTAGATTCCTTTAATATTGTATATTTCTACACAATAGAATATAATTTCGAGTAAGATTGCCAGTTTTTCCAAGTATTCTGTCAGGATTTTTACTGGAATTCTATTAAACTTATGAAATTAATGTAGTAAACATATCAAGTCTTCGAATCCATTAATATGTCATATTTATTTATTTATTTATTCGTCTATTTACTTTCACACAGTAGTGTTTCTGATTTTCCTACACAGGTCTTGAATATATTTTGAAAATGTAATTTTCAAATGTCATGATATTAATAGTATTTTATATAGCATTTTATTTATAATTGTTATTATAAAATTCATTTCATATTTTGTTTGGCATTGTATTTTATAACCTTGTTAAATTAACCAATTTGATCTATTATGTGTTTTTGTAGAGCACTTAACATTTTTACTTATACAATCATGTACTCTGCACATACATATTATTTTTACAATTTCAATATTTTTCTTTCTAACCTGTGTGTCCTTTCTTTATCTTATTTCAAGGGGTGGAGCCTAGGGTACAATGCAGAAATGAAATGAGGAGTGGAAAGACCTTTGCTTCGAACTTTATTTATCTATTTATTTGTTTGTTTATTTTACTGTTTTATTTATTTCTGACAGTGAGAGACAGACAGACAGACAGACAGACATCATGAGCAGGGAAAGATCAGAGAGAGGAGAGAGCACAAAATCTGAAACAGGCTCCAGGCTCTGAGGTAGCTGTCAGCACAGAGCCCAACGTGGGGCTCAAATCTACAGCTGTGAGATCATGACCTGAGCCAAAGTTGGACACTTAACTAACTGAGCCACCCAGGCGCCCCTGCTTCCAACTTTAGTATCCACCATAAAGTATTATGGAAGTTGTGGATTTTATACAGATGTTTTTATCAGGTTGAACAAGTTCCTTTTTATTCTTTATGTGCTAAAATATTTTTTAAAAATCATCTATCTAAACTGTACTTTGTCATTTTATATGCATCTATTAAAATGATCATATCATGAAACGATGCTCAGCATCCCTCCTCATCAGGGAATTGCAAATCAAAAACACACTGAGATACCACCTCACACCAGTCAGAGTGGCTAAAATGAGCAAATCAGAGGACTCTAGATGCTGATGAGGATGTGGAGAAACGGGCACCCTCCTACACTGTTGGTGGGAATGCAAACTGGTGCAGCCCCTCTGGAAGACAGTGTGGAGGTTCCTCAAGAAATTAACAATAGAACTCCCCTATGACCCAGCATTAGCACTGCAGGGAATTTACCCAAGGGATATAGGAGTGCTGATGCGTAGGAGCACATGTACCCCAATGTTCATAGCAGCACTCTCAATAATAGCCAAAACAGGAAAAGAGCCTAAGTGTCCATCAACAGACGAATGGATCAAGAAGATGTGGTTTATCTATATGATGGAATACTACATGGCAATGAGAAAGAATGAAATCTGGCCATGTGTAGCAACATGGATGGACCTTGAGGGTGTTATGCTGAGCGAAATAAGTCAGGCAGAGAAGGACAAATATCATATGTTTGCACGTATAGGAAGGTTAGGAGGAACTTAACGGAGGACCATGGGTGAGAAGAAGAGGGGAATAGTGGGGGAGAGGGAGAGAGGCAAATCATAAGAGATTCTTGAATGCTAAAACAAACTGAGGACTGATGGGTGTGGGGCGGGATGGGGGAGATGGGTATGGATGAAGGCACTTGTGGGGATGAGCACTGGGTGTTATATGGGAACCAACTTGACAATAAACTATTTGTAAAAAAAAATAATAATAATAAATAAATTGATCATGTCATTCTTTTCCTTATTTTTGAATGTTAGATGTTTTATTCCTGGCAGAAACTCTACGTGGTCATGGTAAATTATTATTATTTTTAAAAGTAACACATTTCATTTACTAATATGGTGTTTACAATCTTTGTGCATGTTTGAAGAGATATTTGTTTGCCAATTTTTTTCTTGTAATGTGACTTGGCAGTTAGACAGTACTGCTTCATAAAATAATGGGCTTAGTGCCCTTTCCTCTATTTCTGAGAGACACTATGAAGAATTTTAGGATCAACTTTCTCTTTCTACCAATAAAGGCTATTGGTAATTTGATAGAAATTAAACTAAATCGGTAGAACACTTTGAGAGGTCTTGATGTCTTAATTATACTAATCTTCTAATCCGTGAATATGAGATGATTTTTTTTATCATAGGGCTTCTTTAATTTCTTTCAGAAATGTTTTGAAACTTCTTTATTTCTTCCTTTCTCAATAGAATTCCTTTTATTTATTTTTAAACCCAATTTCTCTTAAAATTTTTTAAAGATATGTATTTATTTATTTACTTACTTATTTTTAACTTAAACTTTATTTAGTTAGCATACCATTTTCAGGAATGGGATTCAGTGATTCATCACTTACATACGACATCCAGTGCTCACCACAAGTGCCCTTCTTAATAGCCATCACCCATCTAACTCCACTCCCACTCACCTCCCTCTATCAAACCTCAGGCTGTTCTCTATCACTAAGTGACTCTTGTGGTTTGGTTCCCAGTGTCCTTCCCCCCCTCTTCCTGAATGTTCATTTGCTCTGTTTCTTAAATTCCACATATGAGTGAAATCATATGCTATCTGTCTTTCTCTGACTGACTTATTTTGCTTAGCATAATCCTCTCTAGCTCCATCCTCATCATTGCATTGCAAATGGCAATATTCCATTTCTTTTGATGGCTGACTAATATTCCATTGTGTATATTATCCAATTCCTTTATCCATTCATCAATTGATGGACATTTGGGCACACTACATAGTTTGGATATTGCTAATGTTGTTATAAACGTTGGGATGTATGTACACCTTCGAATCCGTATTTTTGTATCCTTTGGGTAAAGACTTAACAGTGCAATTGTTGTGTCATAGGGTAATTCTATTTTAAGTCATTTGAGGGACCTCATACTCTTTTTCAGAGTGGTTACATCCGTTTGCACTCCCACCAACAGTACCAATGTCTTCTTTCTCCTCATCCTCACCAGTAGTTGTTGTCTCTTGTGTTGTTAATTTTAGCCATTCTGACAGATGTGAGATAGTATCTCCCTGTGGTTTTGATTTGTATCTCCTTAATGATGAGTGATATTGAGCATGTTTTCATGTATCTATTAGCCATCTGGGTGTCTTCTTTGGAAAAGTTTTTATTCATGTCTTCTGCCATTTCTTAATTTGGTAATTTGCTTTTTGGAAATTGAATGTAATGAATTCTTTATATATTTTGGATACTAGACCTTTATCAAATATGTTATAAAACTGTAGTCATCAAGACACTATGGTTCTGCCACAAAAACAGACACATAGATCAATGGAACAGAATAGAAAACCCAGAAATGGGCCTACAACTCAATGGTCAACTAATCTTCAACAAAGGAGGAAAGAATATCCAATGGAAAAAAGACAGTCTCTTCAACAAATGGGTGTTGGGAAAACTGGGCAGCAACATGCAGAAGAATGAAACTGGACCACTTTTTTTTACACAATACACAAAAATAAATTCAAAACGGATGAAAGACCTGAATGGGAAACAAGAAACTATAAAAATCATAGCGGGAAACACAGGCACCAACCTCTTTGACCTTGCCCAGAGCAAGGTCTTCTTACCAGACACATTTCTGGTAGCAAGGGAAATGAAAGAAAACATATCTATTGGGACTTCACCAAGAAAGAAAGCTTCTGCACAGCAAAGGAAGCAATCAACAAAACTAAAAGGCAGCATATGGGATTGGAAGAGATATCTGCAAATGACATGGATTTTTTCCCCCCTCACTGTGCATGGAGCCCAATGCATAACTTGAACTCATGACGCTGTGATCAAGACCTGAGCTGAGATTAAAAGTTATTTGCTTAACCAACTGAGCCACCCACACATCCCTCTCTCTAGTAGTAATCTTTAGTAAAATATTGAATATAAGGAGTGGGAGTGAGCATCCTGGTACTGTTCTGACTTTGTGAGAGAAATATTTTGTGGGATGTGGTTGTTTACTTAGTGATTTGTCTAAATTATTTTTCTAAAATCTATATTCTTTGATATGTGTGGTTATGGAACTCTCTCTCTCTCTCTCTCTCTCTCTCTCTCTCTGTTTGTCTCTGTCTCTTTTTTATGTAGGTTTCACATGCACGGTGAAACACAATTCAGGGCTTGAACTCATGACCCTAATATCAAGACCTGAGCTGAGATCAAGAGTCAAACACTTAACCAACTGAACCATCTAAGCACCCTGAACTGTAACTTCTATTAGCTTAGTGGTTAGCTAGTTCTTTGACAGAGACATCTTTGAACAATTCACACAAAAATGATGATAACATAGGTCTAGATTCATCTTTGGTTGCCCTCAGACTTTTGTGTAATGTCACTTCTTCACAATATGTTGAGGCTTTTTTTTTTTTAATGATCTAATACTTAATTGTGTAAATCTTCCATTGATACAGGCAAATAATGTGTATTCTTTGTTATTTGCATAATTTTATATATGCATCTACATACTTTTAATTTGAATTGTCTTTTTGAAAGTCTTTATTCATTTATTTTGAGAGAGGGAGTGCATGTGCAGAAGTAAGGGAGGGGCAGAGAGAAAGGGAAGGAGATAGAGAGAATCCCAAGCAAGCTACATAGTGTCAGCACAGAGCCCAGTGTGGGGCTCCATCTCATGTACCAAGAGATCATGACCTGAGCTGAAATCAAGACTCAATTGCTTAATCTACTGAGACACCCATGTGCCCCGAAACTGCATTGTTTAGATCTTTTCTGACATATTGCCTTCTTTGCTCATCAATAACATGAAAAGAAGCAAAATCTTCCACTGTGAAGGTAGATTCATATTTTTTCATATGGACTCAATTTTGTTTCATGCCTTCTGAGACTGTATTATTAAGTGCATGTATTAGTTATGGTCATGCAGCAAGGAAAAGACAAATGCTGTAATTTAAGGGCAGTTTGTAAGTGGTAATTTTCATGTTGTGGACGGCTATAGGAGAACCCAAGGAATGTGCGATGCCTGAGGTTAGTGGATTTGAGTGTGTTAGGGCATAGTGGGCGCACAGAAGGGACGAGCAGAGGTGGAGACGAGTAATGCAGAAAGGAAAAATATGTTATGTAATAAAACCTCAGCTGGACCTTGCATGGATCTATGAGGATCATCTGCTATGAACTAAAGACTATGATTTATTCAGTCTGTTCCCATTAGGTTCCACTGACACCCTGTTTCTCTCTCACCCAAGGTGGGAGGGAGACAATACAAAGCAAAACAAAAACAAACCAAAACAAGGGCAGGAAATGTGCATTGTGACATTTCCAAATTCTAGCCAGTATCCTAAGTAGGGTATATCCCGTAACACGAAAGGATTATATTTAGAATGATAAATAATTCAACATTTATTAAATTATTGTGAATCATGATAAACAATAGAGACTTCAGTCTTCAAGGAAATTATTTGAGGAGAGGAGAGGGAGAGAAACAAATACCCATAATATTACATCAGTGTTATAACATTACAGAAGTATTGAATCACTTAGGTAATAACTCTCAAGAGATAAATGAAATAAGCCTCAAGCCCATCTATATGACCTTATAAAAATATAGGCTTTGTTTCTCAAATTATAACCACACGTCCATTGGCCACTGTACAATGCCTATGGGAGTTTTCACTTCAGGTCCCTCTTGGGCTTTTACATCAAGAAATTCCCAACAATGCTTTCCTGAAAGGTTCTTTGGGATAGAAATTTCACAGGAAAGTCAGAGGCATTCCACATCTGTTTGCAGTTTTATAGTTCAGGCTATAAAAGAGAAAGTAAAACAAAACAAAACAAAACAGCCTGAAGGATCATCTTCACATTCCAAAGAGAGGTAAAATCCGGTGGAAGTAAGCATCCTGAATGATGTGTGTGTGTGTGTGTGTGTGTGTGTGTATTTAATATATTCATGTTATATAAATACGTATAGTTAAATTGAAGGAAAATAAATGGGATTTTTCACAATAATTCATATTATATAAAAATTTGATCTTATGAAATTCCTATTTTTAAGTTTACTACACTTGATCTTAGCCAAAAGGCCAAAAAGCGATCCTATTTTTAAGTTTAAACTCTTCTGAAATACATTTTCTTTGTGGTTATTTGCAAGAGAGGGCATTCAGGATATTCAGGATAAAATCTGGATAATTTGAGGGAAAATTAAGGTTTTAAAGCTTTTATGTGTATTTGTGAGAGGGCATAAGCAAAATGAAGAAATATGAACTTCTAAGTCTTACGGGAAAGGTTTACATACAGACTTCCCTTTACTACTTGTATAATCTTGAGTTGAAGTTTCCTTATTTGCCAAATGGGGACAGTAGTATAATAATATACCTAATCAGGTCATACTGTAGATGAAATGGTTGTTAAATGAAAAATGGTTACTAAAGTGCCTAGAATATTTGGCGTCTAAACATTTTAGTCTATACATCACACGGTTAAGACCCTAGCTTTCTATTTCACATATTTTCCTTTATTGTAGATATGATGTTTTAAAATTTATATATTTTTTGGGGGGGGCAGAGAAACATGGAGAGAGAGAATCCCAAGCAAGCTCCACATTGTCAGCGCAGAGCCCTACGCAGGTCTCAAACCCATGAACTGTAAGATCATGAACTAAGCCGAAATCAAGAGTCGAATGCTTAACCAACTGAGCCACCCAAGTGCCCCATGGATGTGATAAACGGTTTTTGAAAGCCAGAAAAATCCTGTCAGGTTGTCTTTGGTGGATGTTTACATTATCCACAGCCTCTCATGTCCTTTAGTCCATCTTCAAAATCATGTTATGAAACTTTTTTTTCCCTTTCAACCTATAGTTTTGTCTTTGCAAACAATTCCTCACAGAGATTTTTCTCAAGTAATTTAAGGAGATATTCTTAAAATAAATTCTTTCAATAAAAGATATGTAAAAAGGTGGACTCAAAATTCTTTGCTCCAAAACCGCTGTGCATTTAAGCGTACATTATATATGTATATTCTTCTTTGAAGAATATTTTCTATATGGGCCTGTGTTTTCCCGACTGATGTTCAATTATTGTCTAAGCAACAATGAACCAAATGTTGAGAGATGTTGAGTCTTGCGTAGGAATGCAAGTTGAGTCTTGTTCAGGACACATTCTAAACCAAGGGCTGAACTTCCTATGGGTCCATTCTACAGTTTTATGAAAAATTATCAATAGATGCGTTTATGCCCTTAAACTGATCATAGTCTTCCACAAACAAGGGCTAAGTTTGGATATTCGCAATTTATACAAAAATAAATATTTTATGTAGCTCTGTTGTTCTGAATGTGGAACAAATAAATACCAACACCAGTTTTTCCCTTGTATTTAATGTATGTCTAATATGAGTTCTTCAACCCATCCCACTGTAGCCAAATAAAGAAAATCCACAGGTAAATCCAATGAGCTAACAAAAGTGCTGATATCTATTTTTTATACAACAGTTTGTTTCCCTGAAAACATATATGGGACTTGACAAATTAGAACCGTAGGGCCTTCTATTAAATATTCTTTAATGAACTTCATATTGCTCTTGGCATAAGGCAAATGGATCTAGTTTTCTAAATTCCACTTGCCAGCTGAAAGAGTAGGAGCAGAGAGAATGAATTGCTTATGTGAACAAGAAAAAATTGACAAGATATGGGAGTCTGGATGCTCACCTTCGTGATCATAAGATGAATGATCTGTCCACTACATCATATTGTTCCCCCGTTGGTACCATTAAAATAATTCATAGACATTAATATTCTTTTGGGAAATCATGATTTTGCTGTGGAGGAAACTTAGTTATGGGTAAAAGGTGAGTTTCAACATGTTCACTCTCTGCTCCTGATTCTACTGCATCTAAATGGTTACATTTTTCTAAATGCATCGTTAAATATGCAGGACATTCTTTAATCACACTGGGTTCTTCAATATGGCAACAGGAAACAACTACCTCTCCACAGTGTTTCTAACGTGTTAACAGCAACCTCTAATAAGTGTCTTTAGAATGATTATATATAAACCGTGTTCCTATTTTCAGATGCACAGTTGTGTTTCCAATTCCCTATTCCCTGCATTCCCTGTTCTAAATCTTGACCAATCCTGTTAAAAAGGAGAATCATTGAAACTATTATTAACTAATTAAGGACCTTTTTCTGCTATGATTAAGAGCCTTGATTTTGTTCTTATTTCAAGAATATATCTTTAGTTACTTTATACATGAAATGTTCGTGTGTGATTGGGATATTATATATAAATTGTATGCAGCATATTTGTAGCATAATTGTATGTAGGGACTTGTTTAAAGTTATATAGGTAGTAAATGGCAGAGAGAGAGTAAAACCCATACCTTTTAAGGAGTTGGAAAACAGCTGGAAATCCTTTTGGTCAGTGGGTAATGTGTCATAGATGTTAAGAGCATGGAAATGGCATCTGAAACAGGTTCATATCTTTGGTTTCTACTTTATACTTTAATGATTTGGTGGGATTAACTGAATCCACCTACTTTTCTGTTTCCACTTATGTAAAACTAGTATCAGCATAGTAACCATTGGGCTTTGCAAACATTGCAAAGTGTTTATAATAGTTTCAAACACAAAATATGCTTTCATTAAATATCATTTAAATTCCCTACTGGTATAGTCACTCTGAAAAACAGTATGAAGGTTTCTCAAGAAGTTAAAAATAGAACTATTCTACAACCCAGCAATTGTATTACTAAGTATTTAGCCTAAGGATACAGAAATATAGATTTGAAGGAACACATGTACCCTGATGTGTATAGCACCTTTATCAACAATAGCCAAATTATGGAAAGAGCCTAAATGTCCATTGACTGATGAATGGATAAAGAAGATGTGGTATATATACATATTAGTTAACTATATGTTAACTAATTGGAGTGTAAATAAAAATTTGAAGAACGAAAAACATAAATAGTATCATTTGAAGTATAATGACACCCTTAACCTAAAAGGATTTAAAAGATTAAGTCTATGAAAAATTCTCTATAACCTACATCTTGTTATTTATTTATTTATTTTTTCTTTTATAGTTTATTGTCAAGTTGGTTTCCATGTAACATCCAGTGCTCAACCCAACAAGTGCTCTTCTCCAAGCCCATCACCTCTCTTCTCCTCTCTCCCACTCCCATCAACCCTGAGTTTGTTCTCAGTATTCAAGAGTCTCTCATGGTTTGCCTCCTTCCCTCTCCCCAACTAATTTTTCCCCTTCCCCTTTTCCATGGTCCTCTGTTAAGTTTCTCCTGTTCCACTTATGAGTGAAAACATATGGTATCTGTCCCTCTCTGCCTGACTTATCTCACAAGCATAACACCCTTGAGTTCCATCCACGTTGCTACAAATGGCCAGATTTCATTCTTTCTCATTGCCATGCAGTATTCCATTGTACACATAGACCACATCTTCTTGATCTATTCAGCAACTGATGGACATTTAGGCTCTTTCCATGATTTGGCTATTGTTAAGAGTGCTACTATGAACATTGGGGTACATGTGCCCCTATGCATCAGCACTCCTGTATCCTTTTGGTAAATCCTTTGCAGTGCTATTGCTGAGTCATAGGGGAGTTCTATTGTTAATTTTTTGAGGAACCTCCACACTGTTTTCCAGAGTGTCTGAACCAGTTTACATTCCCACCAACAGTGTAGGAGGGTGCCTGTTTCTCCACACCCTCGCCACCATCTAGAGTCTCCTGATTTGTTCATTTTAGCCACTCTGACCAGCGTGAGGTGGTATCTCAGTGTGGTTTTGATTTGTATTTTCCTGATGATGAGAGACACTGAGCATTGTTTCAACTATAACCTACATCTTTTTAATGTATAAATACTCCAAAACTTAAAAAGTGCTGTTAAAAATAGTCATATGTTCTGTATCATTTCAGATGAATTAACTTTCTTTTTGAACTCTGGACTCACCTCGACCTCATGGAAAATCAGAACAATGTCACAGAATTTGTTTTCATGGGTCTGTGGGGAAGTAAGCAAATGGAGCTACTGTTCTTTTTCTTGTTCCTGCTCTGTTACCTGGCAATCTTAATGGGAAACTTCATCATCCTACTCACAATCACCTGCAGCCATCTAATCGAACAGCCGATGTACTATTTTCTCTGCCACCTTTCCCTCATGGATCTCTGCTACACCTCCACCGTGGTCCCCAGGCTACTTAGGGACTTGGGTGCAGCAAGAAAGAACATTTCCTATAACAACTGTATGACCCAGCTCTTCACTGCCCACTTGCTGGCAGGTGTGGAGATATTCATCTTGGTGTCCATGGCTTTTGACCGCTATGTTGCCATTGTCAAGCCCCTGCATTACCTGGTCATCATGAACCGGCAGAGGTGCAACCTGTTGATCTTCATGGCCTGGGGTGTGGGTTTTTGGCACTCCATTGCTCTACTCTTGGTAGTACTGAATTTACCTTTCTGTGGTCCTAATCAGATAGATCACTACCTATGTGATGTGAAGCCTCTTTTGAAACTGGTGTGCAAAGACATTCGTATTGTTAATATCTTAATGATTGCAAACTCAGGGATGGTGGTAGTTGCTGTCTTTCTTGCCCTCATAATTTCTTACATACTCATATTATATAATCTTAGGACCCACTCCTCCGCAGGGCGACACAAAGCTCTCTCAACTTGCAGCTCTCACATAATGGTGGTAGTTTTGTTCTTCGTGCCCTGTATCTATATTTATGTTCTACCTGCAGGGAGTGAGAACAAGGATAAGGAAATCTCCGTGTTTTACACTGTGATTGCCCCCATGCTGAATCCTCTCATCTATACCCTGAGAAACATGGAGATGAAAATAACCATGCAGAAGATGTGGCCTAAAATAGCACATTCAAATTTCAAGTAAGGGTGATATTAATTGCACTTCTTATCCTGTGTCTACAGAGTATTTGATATTTGAGATGATATAGAAAACATAGCTTTCCTTCAAGGGAAGCTGGACCAAAGGGCCTCTAACATATAAGAGCCAAAGAAGCAAGTCACTGTCATTCAGATTGCAGTCTGCTCTCTAAAGTTTCCAACTAGTTCCAGATATGGTTACATGGCTTTGAGGCATGATAGAAATGCCTTTCTAAAACACATACCTAATCATATCACTGCTCTGCGAAAATATATAAGGAACCCTATTTTCCTCGGAACAAAATCCAAGCTCCTCGCTGTTTATCAAAAGTTGTCCTTGCCGAACTTGCTAATCTCTGAAGTCATTACATTGGTATAAAACATGGTTTTACAGGGACTGATTTTTGGGCCTGAGAGAGCTGAGTGATTACTGATTTTGGTATGTTTTTATCTCTGTGTCTTGGTAATTTGCTTTATGTATGTACCCCCCACTTTTTTTCAAATATCTTTGAAATCTGTGGTATTGTACTTTATAAAGTTGTAATATTACTTTGGCTAACACACGAAGATTTAGCAGGACATTTGATTACTGGAAACATGTTACATGTTTTCCCTCTATCTATACCTTTCTTCATTCATTCCCCATGCTTGGATGCTTTCAACCAGCTGCACTGGACTTCTCTACATTGTCCAAACATGCTCTAAAGTCTATCAGCTGTATGACTGTTTCCTCTATCTTCTCTGCTTATAATGTTGCCCCCCCCGCACTATGTGTTAGTGTTCATATAAGTCACACTCCTAATGTTTTCTTATTCCAGAAGATTTTGCTGGCTCATGGACACACTGAAGAATTTCTGATTTCTTCCCTGTTCTTTTGTTGCTACGAAACTGTACATTTACTCCTTTTAAGATAATCCTGTGCCCCATAGTAGTGTTTTTTCTTATGTGTTTTTCCAGTTTGATTGAGTCAACTCAGCCAAAGAAGTGCTATATCTTTATTTTCTTTTATTTTTCTAGCAATAAGCCCATGCAAATTAAGAGCCTAAAAGTTAATGGATTAAATTCAAAGACACTATCTTCTCTTTTTATTGGCCTTTATACATATGTTCTCACATATCCAGAACTTCCCCTTACGTTACGAGCTGTTATGCATTACTAATAAAATGTGTAATGTCAGAAAGGTTAAAAATCCAACATACATTCCCTGTAGCAATCAGGAAGGGAATGAAGTCCAGCAGATTTTAGCTCCCTATAATATTTTTTTCTTATTTTCTGCATTTCAGGGTGCTACTATTTTAATTATCATTTATTCCCTTGTTCTCTGAATCACATAGTCCAATCAGCTCTGTTTCTTGGTTCCCATTTATGCAGACATTTCTCTCTGCCAAAGAACTTGCCTTTTCACAGCAGGATGATTGCATTGTTTTCACAGTTCCCTTGACTGAATTACTCCTGCCCCAGAGCCAAGGAGAAGTCCGGTGAAAACCATAAATGAGATAATGTTTGCTTTAATGCCAGGAAAATTTCCTTTCATATTTGTACTCTTAGAACTTTTCACACATCTAATTCTTTTTTTGTTTTTATTCATGGATTCAGGAAAACCTGTGAAGTATCAAGGAAAAACATTCTATTTCATAGGAAATCAAGTCTGTCTAGTCATAGTTTGCTTTGAACTGTTTTAAAGTTAGTAATTTTCCAAAGAATATTTGGATTATTTTTAATATAGAAATGTAGTGTGTATATTTGTTCCTGTGTATATATGATAATTGTGTGTGTATGTGTGATAATTGTGTGTGTGTGTGTAGTAGTAGTAGTAGGAGGAGGAGGAGGAGGAGGTGGGTTGATAATCTTGAGGATGGGTCAGAGGAAATACTCAACCCATCAGAAAGAATGCTACACAACAAAACAAAAATATTTTCTTATCATTTGTTCTTTTGTCTCAAGATTTCATAAGATTTTATTGGCAAAAAATATGACTATTTTATATAGTAAGCCACAAAAATTATACTATGATTAGGCATCCAGTTGGATGGTCTTCTTTCTAGAACTCACTTTCCAATCTGCAGAACAATACTTAATAACTTCAAAAATACCTGAAATCTCAGTTTTGTAAATAAGCTCATGTGCCCCATAAAACAAAAGGTTTTAGAAGGGGATTATAAAGAAGGATAAATAGAAAAAAATCAATTTTCAGCAGAGAACTGAGACAAATGCAGGGATTGGGGTTGTACAAATGAGCCACTTGTACACATCTCTAAGGAGTACCCTCGTGTGTTTTTGTGTTATGGGTAGAAATATGACCCGCTATCTCCTTCTGTGTATTGACACAAACCAGCTTGAGTAAAGCTTGGTCAACAAGATGCATTATATTGAAATGGACAACCAGTGAAACACTGGGTTCTGATATCCATCATTCTGACATTCTAGAATTTCTTTTTTTTTTTGCCTTTTTTATTATTTATTTATTTTAGAATTTCTTAATCCCTCAGGGTTACTCTACTTTGAAAGTCTGGAAGCAAGCAGTAAACACATAAAATCCTGTTTCTCTCATGTACAGAAGGCTTACAGTGCTTTTTCTTATTCTTGTTTATAGCTCCTTGAGTGAATCTTTTGAACTACTAGAAGCTTGTATTCTTATTGGAAAAACAGAACTAACATTACATATCTCACAATATGTTCAATTGTCCAAATGAACTTGAAGCACAAAATAATCCTTCAATAAATTCTAGTTATTTTTATTATTTTGTACCAGATAATTTCCTATAAAAATTGAGCTCCTAAAGTTTTACACACATTAAGGAAATTTTTAATATATACATTTGTGTACAGTGGGGAGAATTGGTTCACCTCATATCAGTGTGCACAATTTAGGCTGAACCAAATAACCTGCAGAAATGAAGTAAAATAGGACTAAGCCAAATGGCAAACAGAATAAAAGTTGGATATCCCTTCATATTTTATTCTATTCTCATTTATTGATAATAATATATAATATAAAGATATATATTATATACAATATATGATCTTTTAATATATAAATATGTAGTATGTAAATATTATATATTATGTATATACATAAAGAACAGATTGTTTCTTCTTTCATCTTTCTTTTCTTTCTGTCTTCCATTCCCCGACCATCTATTTCATCAGTATTAGTCCCTGGGAACAAATAACTTGGGTTCCAGTCTTGACATTGCAGGTCACTAATTTTATTGATCTATCTCCTCTACCCATGTGCCTTATTCTGGATAATGATGCTTATTGGACTGTACTGCATGTGTTTGGTTCTGTTTGTCTTTCCCCAAGTTAGATTTTTCTGAAGCCGCCATAAAAAGAGATTTGCAAAATGGAGCAAGCAAACCTACTTAAGACGGTCTTTTTAAAAATCGGATCAGGAGGCCACAAGCATGGAAGAATTTATGCACATCCTCATTGGAGAAACCACAAAGATTTTGGAACTTATCAGAAAGCTGCAAGCCTTCAGCCTGGACTTAACTTCCTCCTGATCACTACACCTGAATCATTGGCAGTCTTCACTTCTAAAGGGTTTCCAATCCTTCATTTGCATATTAACCCAACCAATCCCAGTGACCCTAATTCGAATCTCTGTTTTGCATAGAGGATCTGAATGAGAATTACACTCATATCCTTCTGCCTATATAACTCTGCGTCTCTGTTTTCCTAGTAACACAATTTAGGTTCCTACCAGAATCTGTGTCTCCAAAATTGCAATTCTTTAAAATTTTTTTTAATGTTCATTTATTTTTGAGGGAAGGGGAGGGGCAGAGAGAGAGGGAGACACAGAATCTGAAGCAGGCTCCAGGCTCTGAGCTACCAGCACAGAGCCCGACGCGGGACTCGAACCCATGAACTGTGAGAGCATGACCTGAGCCGAAATCAGATGCTTAACTGACAGAGCCACCCAGACTCCCCCAAAATTGCAATTGTAATTGCCCAAATAAATGTTTGTATGTTTTAATTTCAATGATTTTTTTCTTAGTCAATACTAATAATATTTTTCTTCAGAAAGTAAGAGGAACACAGGCAGGCAGAGTTTCTGAATTGTTCTGTCTGAACAGAGCATTGTGGAGCTGGCAGAGAAACTGCTGGACACAGGTTAACACAAAGATAAGAAGTAAAGGGGCACCTGGGTGGCCTTCTCAGTTAAGCCTATGACTCTTGATTTTGGTTCAGGTCATGATCTCATGACCATGAGATCAAGTCCCACTTTGGGCTCCGCACTAGGTATGGAGCCTGCTTACGATTCTCTCTCCTCCCTTTCCCTCTGCCTAGCTCCCATGCTCCCACTCCCACTTACTCTCTCTCTAAAAGAAAAAAAAAAGATGGATAGTTATATCCAGAAAATGCCCTAGGGACCAGGGTCAGTCCCATGGAGAAAACACAGAGACCTTTGGTGAAGATCTGTTCAGAAATGCCTCTGGGAATATAATTTCTTATGACTTTCAAAGACCTATAAATTCTTGTGTTGTCATATATTATATTCTGCTCTTCCAAATCAACATGCCTTTAAGGATAGCCATAAAATTAATGACTTCTAAAACTTAAAATGTATGTTTGTATTTGTAAGGATTTCAAAATACTTAATTGTTTTTTCTTTTCTTTCTTTTTCCTTTTTCTTTTCTTTTCTTTTTTTTTTGTCGTCTGATGATCTACTTCTTACATCCCTGATGGTTAATGAATATTTAAACTCCACTCCCGCTGCAGTTGTATAAAACGTTCTAAGACATGTTGAGATTCCCAAGACAATTTTAGAGAATTGATTTAAACATATTTGAGTGATTGGTTTATAAATCTCTGCTTTTTATTTCAGCTTTAGAAACTGGAGAAGAATCAGCAGAGTGAGTACCTCAGGAGGGGGCTTTCCTGATTTGACCTAAAACTAATCTTTCAGCCCCTAAGATCTAAGGATCAGTGAATTAACCATGACTCTTTCTTTGGAGAGTGCTACACCAACTGTGCTTTGAGGTGTTTATGTGCTATTTAGTTCATTCCATTTAACTTCATTCTTCCACTGTATTTTCTATGGCAGCTTAAGATCATTTGATTACTATAAAAATAATTTAGCTAACTTTAGTCTTATTGTACGTTATTCACAAGCAGAATTCCACTTGAGAACAAGCATAGTTGAGTTGAAGTTGATAAAATCTTCAAGTTTCTGTGAAATTTATTGGGTCTGTTTTTGGTGCCTTTGTGCTTTTCTCCATATTCTTATGAAGGAATAGCCTAGCTTTTATGATTGCATATCCCAATGATGAGGAATTTTCTAACTTTCAAAAATTTTGCTACCTTAAAGTGGACTAGATTTATTTGATTGAATTAAATTAACTTTATAGCAGGCCATACTCTGATATCATTAGGAGGAAATCTGAACTTACAGTGGAAACTCTACTTTAAGAGCAATAATTCTTATTTTAATAGCACAGTCAAAACACAATGCAGCATTTTTATGCAATGCAAACAAAGAAATAAAGTAATAATTTGACTATATTTTTATAATTCAGGTAAATTTCAGGCTAGTGGTTAGTATTAAGAAATGACCAAAGGCCAGAAGCTTTAATTTTGATGGAGACAAATTTACCAATTTATCTTTAATGGAATGTGGTTTTCTGGGTCATATCCAAAGAAATCATTGCTTAG